>NC_057406.1:30767145-30837082 GCF_019320065.1 Cervus canadensis | reverse complement strand
AAAATAATAGCAAATGAAGAAACAGACAAAGGATTAATCTCAAAAATATACAAGCAACTCCTGCAGCTCAATTCCAGAAAATAAATGACCCAATCAAAAAATGGGCCAAAGAACTAAACAGACATTTCTCCAAAGAAGACATACAGATGGCTAACAAACACATGAAAAGATGCTCAACATCACTCATTTTTAGAGAAATGCAAATCAAAACCACAATGAGGTACCATTACACACCAGTCAGGATGGCTGCTATCCAAAAGTCTACAAGCAATAAATGCTGGAGAGGGTGTGGAGAAAAGGGAACCCTCTTACACTGTTGGTGGGAATGCAAACTAGTACAGCCACTATGCAGAACAGTGTGGAGATTCCTTAAAAAACTGGAAATAGAACTGCCATATGACCCAGCAATACCACTCCTGGGCATACACACCGAGGAAACTAGATCTGAAAGAGACACATGCACCCCAATGTTCATCGCAGCACTGTTTATAATAGCCAGGACATGGAAGCAACCTAGGTGCCCATCAGCAGATGAATGGATAAGGAAGCTGTGGTACATATACACCATGGAATATTACTCAGCCATTAAAAAGAATTCATTTGAACCAGTCCTAATGAGATGGATGAAACTGGAGCCCCTTATACAGAGTGAAGTAAGCCAGAAAGATAAAGAACATTACAGCATACTAACACATATATATGGAATTTAGAAAGATGGTAACGATAACCCTATATGCAAAACAGAAAAAGAGACACAGAAATACAGAACAGACTTTTGAACTCTGTGGGAGAAGGTGAGGGTGGGATGTTTCAAAAGAACAGCATGTATACTATCTATGGTGAAACAGATCACCAGCCCAGGTGGGATGCATGAGACAAGTGCTCGGGCCTGGTGCACTGGGAAGACCCAGAGGAATCGGGTGGAGAGGGAGGTGGGAGGGGGGATCGGGATGGGGAATACGTGTAAATCTATGGCTGATTCATATCAATGTATGACAAAACCCACTGAAATGTTGTGAAGTAATTAGCCTCCAACTAATAAAAAAAAAAAAAAAAAAAAAAAAAAGAATTCTTATGTGCCAGACACTCTTCATATCATACATATGAACTCAGCTAGACCTCACAGTAACCCTATAACTAGGTGCTCTTGTCATCTCCATCTTTTTTCAGAGAAGGAAAACAGGCATAAAGAGATGAAGTAACTTGCTTAAGGTTGCATAGCTTGCATTAAGCAAGGAAGAGACTGAGTGTGTAGTCTTCTCAAAGTACCCTCTCAATAATTGGAAGTCCATCAGCTGTATTAAAATCTTTGTGAGATACAAATATGGCAAAATCTGTTGGCTTTTAAAATGGAATCTAGTTTCATCTGTCTCATTAGAACTGATTCAAATGAATTATTTTTAATGGCTGAGTAATATTCCATTGTGTATATGTACCATAGCTTCCTTATCCATTCATCTGCTGATGGGCATCTAGGTTGCTTCCATGTCCTGGCTATTATAAACAGTGCTGCAATGAACATTGGGGTGCACGTGTCTCTTTCAGATCTGGTTTCCTCGGTGTGTATGCCCAGGAGTAGGATTGCTGGGTGGATGAAACTGGAGCCCATTATACAGAGTGAAGTAAACCAGAAAGATAAAGACGAATACAGTATACTAACGCATATATATGGAATTTAAAAAGATGGTAACGATAACCCTATATGCAAAACAGAAAAAGAGGCACAGATGTACAGAATAGACTTTTGGACTCTGTGGGAGAAGGCGAGGGTGGGATTTTCTGAGAAAATAGCATTGAAACAAGTATCAAGTGTGAAACAGATCACCAGCCCAGGTTGGATGCATGAGACAAGTGCTCAGGGCTGGTGCACTGGGAAGACCCAGAGGTATGGGATGGGGAGGGAGGCGGGAGGGGGGATCGGGATGGGGAACACATGTAAATCCATGGCTGATTCATGTCAATGTATGGCAAAAACCACTACAATATTGTAAAGTAATTAGCCTCCAACTAATAAAAATAAATGAAAAAGAATTAAAAAAAAACAAAAATAAAATAAAATGGAATCTATTTTTTAAAATACAGTATTACTGCTTTATGCCAACATTGCCATATATTTTTACTTATATGGTCACATTCTGCAGATTAGAATATACCTCACTTAATTTTATATCTTAAAAGGAATCAATATCTGTTTTTAAAGTTTACTGTGGCTTTAAATTCCCACAAAGATGGAAAGTAGTGAAGCAAGTAAAGTGTTTATTGCATGCATGCTAAGTCCCTTCAGTTGTGTCTTTGTGACCCCGGTGGACCATAGTCTGCTAGGCTCCTTTGTCCATGGGATTCTCCAGGCAAGAATACTGGAGTGGGTTGCCGTTTCCTTCTCCAGGGGATCTTCCTTACCCAGGGATCAAACCCGTGTCTCACATGTCTCCCGCATTGGCAGATGGGTTCTTTACTACTAGCGCCACCTGGGAAGCCCAGGCTTTAAATATGGAAATTTAGAGAAATGAATATAACTGCTATTCTGAGAACTACAAAAGAAGTCTCAAAAGAACACCTTTGATCAGAAAATAAACATAATTTTATTTGTCCTGGAAAACAATGAAATTTTTTTAAATGGTTCCTGAGATTGAAAAATGATTATTTGATTCTTAGAGAGTTTGATGTTTGTCAAGAATTATCATATTCTTTTTACAAGAAGATGAACCAGCTTCTAATGAAAGATTTGTATTTAAGTGCGTTATTCAGTTTCTAATTACCCATTTTCTGGTAAGGCAGGGTAATAGTTTGCATAAAAGCTAGTGAAAGAAAATGTTGCTTGACAAATGTGAAGGCAATCAGAAGTGTCTCTTGTATTTTCTTGGTATTCCTGGGGGAAAAAAAGGATTTTGCATTTTGTTCTGCAGCATATTTTGGAATGAATTAAATACATTCTGTGACAAAGATGCAAACATGCTTAGAAATTGATTCCTGTATGCATTTATTCACAATGAATGCCTGCACTGTGTCAGGCACAGTATTTGGCTTAGGGAACACAGAGATAAAGGATATTAGCTTTTTCTGAAGGAATTCAGTAAAGGAACCATAAAGAGAAGATTACATGACAAGGTAATTAGTACCTTAGTAAAACTACAGTGCTAAAAGAGTGCTAAAAGTTAGCTACCTAATCAAGGCTTGGGGTCATGGAAAACTTTCTCCAGCAGATGCTGTGAACTGAGTCCTGAAAGATTAGTAGAAATTAGCAGGGCAATGGGGGTGTTCACTTCAGACAGAAAGCTAGCATGTACAGTGGCTTGGAGGCATGAGTGTGTGTGGACCGCTTGAGCAATCAGGTAATTGGCCTGAGCAAAAGCAGACAGTGCTGATGATGATAGCAAAAAGAGACACTGGAGAAGTAGACAAGGATTATATCATGAAAGGTTTTGAATATCCAGATTGCTTGGACAAGCTGAGGACAAACCATTGAAGAATTCCTCCTTGATAGGGAGATATGGTCAAACTGGGACTTGGGACAGTGACTTGGGGAGCCTTGAGAAGGATGGACTGGAGACTGAGAGATCAGTCTGAGAGATGTTGTTGCTATGATACAGAGGAGGATTTATGATGATCTGAAATAAAACTGTGGCATTGAGGATATACATTAGTTAGGGTATGCTAATTGCTCTAATGAACTACTCCAAATCTTTATTAATACAATACTACAACCTTTCCCATTCAAATATAATTTGAGATCATTTGAGGAAGGGGAAGGGATCAGTTCCATGCTGTCATTTATTTATTTATTTATTATTATTATTTTTTTTTTAGTTTTTTTCTTTCATTTATTTTTACTAGTTAGAGGCTAATTACTTTACAATATTGTAGTGGTTTTTGTCATACATTGACATGAATCAGCCATGGATTTACATGTTTTCCCCATCCAGATCCCCCCTCCCACCTCCCTCTCTACCCGATCCCTCTGGGTTTTCCCAGTGCACCAGGCCCGAGCACTTGTCTCATGCATCCCACCTGGGCTGGTGATCTGTTTCACCCTAGATAATATACATGTTTCAATGCTGTTCTCTCAAAAACATCCCACCCTCGCCTTCTCCCACAGAGTCCAAAAGTCTATTCTGTACATCTGTGTCTCTTTTACTGTTTTGCATATAGGGTTATCAGTACCATCTTTCTAAATTCCATATATGTGTTAGTATACTGTAATGGTCTTCATCTTTCTGGCTTACTTCACTCTGTATAAGGGGCTCCAGTTTCATCCATCTCATTAGGACTGATTCAAATGAATTCTTTTTAATGGCTGAGTAATATTTTATGGTGTATATGTACCACAGCTTCCTTATCCATAAATCTGCTGATGGGCATCTAGGTTGCTTCCATGTCCTGGCTATTATAAACAGTGCTGCAATGAACATTGGGGTGCATGTGTCTCTTTCAGATCTGGTTTCCTCAGTGTGTATGCCCAGAAATGGGATTGCTGGGTCATATGGCAGTTCTATTTCCAGTTTTTTAAGAAATCTCCACACTGTTCTCCATAGCGGCTGTACTAGTTTGCATTCCCACCAACAGTGTAAGAGGGTTCCCTTTTCTCCACACCCTCTCAAGCATTTATTGCTTGTAGACTTTTGGATAACAGCCATCCTGACTGGTGTGTAATGGTACCTCATTGTGGTTTTGATTTGCATTTCTCTGATAATGAGTGATGAGCATCTTTTCATGTGTTTGTTAGCCATCTGTATGTCTTCTTTGGAGAAATGTCTGTTTAGTTCTCTGGCCCATTTTTTGATTGGGTCATTTATTTTTCTGGAATTGAGCTGCAGGAGCTTGTATATTTTTGAGATTAATCCTTTGTCTGTTGCTTCATTGCTATTATTTTCTCCCATCTGAGGGCTGTCTTTTCACCTTGCTTATAGTTTCCTTTGTTGTGCAAAAGCTTTTTAAGTTTCATTAGGTCCCATTTGTTTATTTTTGCTTTTATTTCCAATATTCTGGGAGGTGGATCATAGAGGATCTTGCTGTGATTTATGTCGGAGAGTGTTTTGCCTATGTTCTCCTCTAGGAGTTTTATAGTTTCTGGTCTTACATTTAGATCTTTAATCCATTTTGAGTTTATTTTTGTGTATGGTGTTAGAAAGTGTTCTAGTTTCATTCTTTTGCAAGTGGTTGACCAGTTTTCCCAGCACCACTTGTTAAAGAGGTTGTCTTTTTTCCATTGTATATCCTTGCCTTCTTTGTCGAAGATAAGGTGTCCAAAGGTTC
Organism: Cervus canadensis; assembly: GCF_019320065.1. Classification (NCBI taxonomy): domain Eukaryota; kingdom Metazoa; phylum Chordata; class Mammalia; order Artiodactyla; family Cervidae; genus Cervus; species Cervus canadensis. Next base: position 30,831,829 of record NC_057406.1, on the reverse strand, counting down.
GTGGATTTATCTCTGTTTTCTATTCTGTTCCATTGATCTATATTTCTGTCTTTGTGCCAGTACCATACTGTCTTGATGACTGTGGCTTTGTAGTAGAGTCTGAAGTCAGGCAGGTTGATTCCTCCAGTTCCATTCTTCTTTCTCAAGATTACTTTGGCTATTCGAGGTTTTTTGTATTTCCATACAAATTGTGAAATTGTTTGTTCTAGTTCTGTGAAAAAGACCGTTGGTAGCTTGATAGGGATTGCATGGAATCTATAGATTGCTTTGGGTAGAATAGCCATTTTGACAATATTGATTCTTCCAATCCATGAACACGGTATGTTTCTCCATCTGTTTGTGTCCTCTTTGATTTCTTTCATCAGTGTTTTATAGTTTTCTATGTATAGGTCTTTTGTTTCTTTAGGTAGATATACTCCTAAGTATCTTATTCTTTTTGTTGCAATGGTGAATGGTATTGTTTCTTTAATTTCTCGTTCTGTTTTCTCATTGTTAGTGTACAGGAATGCAAGGGATTTCTCTGTGTTAATTTTATATCCTGCAATTTTACTATATTTGTTGATTAGCTCTAGTAATTTTCTGGTAGAGTCTTTAGGGTTTTCTATGTAGAGGATCATGTCATCTGCAAACAGCAAGAGTTTCACTTCTTCTTTTCCTATCTGGGTTCCTTTTACTTCTTTTTCTGCTCTGATTGCTGTGGCCAAAACTTCCAAAACTATGTTGAATAGTAGTGGTGAGAGTGGGCACCCTTGTCTTGTTCCTGATTTTAGGGGAAATGCTTTCAATTTTTCACCATTGAGGGTGATGCTTGCTGTGGGTTTGTCATATATAGCTTTTATTATGTTGAGGTATGTTCCTTCTATTCCTGCTTTCTGAAGAGTTTTAATCATAAATGAGTGTTGAATTTTGTCAAAGGCTTTTTCTGCATCTATTGAGATAATCATATGGTTTTTATCTTTCAATTTGTTAATGTGGTGTATTACATTGATTGATCTGCAGATATTAAAGAATCCTTGCATTCCTGGGATAAAGCCCACTTGGTCATGGTGTATAATTTCTTTAATATGTTGTTGGATTCTGTTTGCTAGAATTTTATTAAGGATTTTTGCATCTATGTTTATCAGTGATATTGGCCCATAGTTTTCTTTTTTTGTGGCATCTTTGTCTGGTTTTGGAATTAGGGTAATGGTGGCCTCATCGAATGAGTTTGGAAGTTTACCTTCTTCTGCAATTTTCTGGAAGAGTTTGAGTAAGATAGGTGTTAGCTCCTCTAAATTTTTGGTAGAATTCAGCTGTGAAGCCATCTGGTCCTGGGCTTTTGTTTGCTGGAAGATTTCTGATTACAGTTTTGATTTCCTTGCTTGTGATGGGACTGTTACAATCTTCTATTTCTTTGTGGTTCAGTTCTGGAAAGTTATACTTTTCTAAGAATTTGTCCATTTTTTCCAAGTTGTCCATTTTATTGGCATAGAGCTGCTAGTAGTAGTCTCTTATGATCTTTTGTATTTCAGTGTTGTCTGTTGTGATCTCTCCATTTCATTTCTAATTTTGTTAATTTGGTTCTTCTCCCTTTGTTTCTTAATGAGTCTTGCTAATGGTTTGTCAATTTTGTTTATTTTTTCAGAAAACCAGCTTTTAGCTTTGTTGATTTTTGCTATGGTCTCTTTAGTTTCTTTTGCATTTATTTCTGCCCTGATTTTTAAGATTTCTTTCCTTCTACTAACCCTGGGGTTCTTCATTTCTTCCTTCTCTAGTTGCTTTAGGTGTAGAGTTAGGTTATTTATTTGACTTTTTTCTTGTTTCTTGAGGTAAGCCTGTAATGCTATGAACCTTCCCCTTAGCACCGCTTTTACAGTGTCTCTTTCAGATCTGTAAGAGATCTGAGTTGTTGTGTTTTCATTTTCATTCATTTCTATGCATATTTTGATTTCTTTTTTGATTTCTTCTATGATTTGTTGGTTATTCAGAAGCGTGTTATTTAGCCTCCATATGTTTGAATTTTTAATAATTTTTTTCCTGTAATAGAGATCTAATCTTACTGCACTGTGGTCAGAAAAGATGACTGGAATGATTTCAAGTTTTTTGAATTTACCAAGACTAGATTTATGGCCCAAGATGTGATCTATTCTGGAGAAGGTTCCGTGTGCACTTGAGAAAAAGGTGAAGTTGATTGTTTTGGGGTGAAATGTCCTATAGATATCAATTAGGTCTAGCTGGTCCATTGTGTCATTTAAAGTTTGTGTTTCCTTGTTAATTTTCTGTTTAGTTGATCTATCCATAGTTGTGAGTGGGGTATTAAAGTCTCCCACTATTATTGGCTTACTATTAATTTCCTCTTTCATACTCATTAGCATTTGCCTTACATATTGTGGTGCTCCTATGTTGGGTGCATATATATTTATAATTGTTATATCTTCTCCTTGGATTGATCCTTTGATCATTATGTAGTGTCCTTCTTTGTCTCTTTTCACAGCTTTTATTTGAAAGTCTATTTCATCTGATATGAGTATTGTGACTCCTGCTTTCTTTTGGTCTCCGTTTGCGTGAAATATTTTTTTCCAGCCCTTCACTTTTAGTCTGTATGTGTCCCTTGTTTTGAGGTGGGTCTCTTGTAGACAGCATATATAGGGGTCTTGTTTTTGTATCCATTCAGCCAGTCTTTGTCTTTTGGTTGGGGCATTCAACCCATTTACATTTAAGGTAATTATTGATAGATATGGTCCCGTTGCCATTTACTTTGTTGTTTTGGGTTCACGTTTATACAACCTTTCTGTGTTTCCTGTCTAGAGAAGATCCTTTAGCATTTGTTGAAGAGCTGGTTTGGTGGTGCTGAATTCTCTCAGCTTTTGCTTGTCTGTAAAGCTTTTGAATTCTCCTTCATATCTGAATGAGATCCTTGCTGGGTACAGTAATCTAGGTTGTAGGTTATTCTTTTTCATTACTTGAAGTATGTCCTGCCATTCCCTTCTGGCCTGAAGAGTTTCTATGGAAAGATCAGCTGTTATCCTTATGGGAATCCCTTTGTGTTATTTGTTGTTTCTCCCTTGCTGTTTTTAATACTTGTTCTTTGTGTTTAATCTTTGTTAATTTGATTAATATGTGTCCTGGGGTGTTTTGCCTTGGGTTTATCCTGTTTGGGACTCTCTGGGTTTCTTGGATCTGTGTAACTATTTCCTTCCCCATTTTAGGGAAGTTTTCAACTATTATCTCCTCGAGTATTTTCTCATGGCCTTTCTTTTTGTCTTCTTCTTCTGGGACTCCTATGATTCAAATGTTGGGGCGTTTCACATTGTCCCAGAGGTCCCTGAGGTTGTCCTCATTTCTTTTGATTCTTTTTTCTTTTTTCCTCTCTGCTTCATTTATTTCCTCCATTTTATCTTCTACCTCACTTATCCTATCTTCTGTCTCCATTATTCTATTCTTGGTTCCCTCCAGAGTGTTTTTGATCTCATTTATTGCATTATTCATTTTTAATTGACTCTTTTTTATTTCTTCTAGGTCCTTATTAAACGTTTCTTGCATCTTCTCAATCTTTGTCTCCAGGCTATTTATCTGTAACTCCATTTTGTTTTCAAGATTTTGGATCATTTTTATTATCATTATTCTAAATTCTTTTTCAGGTAGATTCCCTATCTCCTCCTCTTTTGTTTGACTTGGTGGGCATTTTTCATGTTCCTTTACCTGTTGGGTATTTCTGTGCCTTTTCATCTTGTTTAGATTGCTGTGTCTGGAGTGGGCTTTCTGTATTCTGGTGGTCTGTGGTTCTTTTTTATTGTGGAGGTTTCACCCAGTGGGTGGGGTTGGACGATTGGCTTGTCAAGGTTTCCTGGTTAGGGAAGCTTGCGTCAGTGTTCTGGTGCGTGGAACTTGATTTCTTCTCTCTGGAGTGCGATGGAGTGTCCAGTAATGAGTTTTGAGATGGGTCCAAGTGTTAGGGGTGACTTTGGGCAGCCTGTATGTTGACGCTCAGGGCTATGTTCCTGCATTGCTGGAGAATTTGCGTGGTATGTCTTGCTCTGGAACTTACTGGCTCTTGGGTGGTGGTTGGTTTCAGTGTAGGTATGGAGGCTTTTGGATGGTCTCTTACTTAATGTTCCGTGTAGTCAGGAGTTTTCTCGTGTTCTCAGGTTTTGGGCTTAAGTCTCCTGCCTCTGGATTTCAGTTTTATTCTTCCAGTAGTCTCAAGACTTCTCCACCTATACAGCACTGATAATAAAACTTCTAGGTTAATGGAGAAAAGATTCTCCACCGTGAGGGACACCCAGAGAGGTTCACAGAGTTACATGAAGAAGAGGAGAGGGAGGAGGGAGATAGAGATGAGCAGGAGAAGAAAAAGGGGGACTCAAGAGGAGAGAGACAGATCTACGCAGTTGTCTGTTCCCAGAGTGTTCTCCATAGCCCAGACACCCACAAAGATTAACAGAATTGGATTGGGAAGAGAAGGGGAAGGGAGGAAATAGAGGTGTTCTGAGGTAGAAAACGGAGAGTCAAAAGTGGGAGAGAGTAATCAACACACTCCTGAATAAAAATGGGAACTGAATATTGGATTCTTAAATGTCCAAAATTTATATCACATACTGAAAAACAAATATTAAAAATCTAGAGTATGACAAAACCCACTGGGGGAAAAAAAAATCTAGAGTAGAAGTTAGACTCTTAAAAATACAATATTAAAAACAAAAACACAAAAAATTTTAGAAATATATATGAAGTTCGGTTTAAAAATAGGGCTTCTTTTTTTTTTGCAAGGTTATAGTGAAATGAAAATGAAAATTAAGGAGTAATAGAGGAGTAATAGAGGACTTTAAAAGAAAATAAGAGAAAAAAAAAGAAAAAAATTTTTTTCCTAATTAAAAAAATCATAAAAATCTATAAAAATGAAAGTTAAGGAGTAATGGGGGAGTAATAGGGAATTTTAAAAGAAAATAAAAGAAAAAATAAAAAAAAAGAAAAACAAATTTTTTAATTAAAAAATAAAAAGGTAAAAATATATCTAGGAGTTTCTCTGGAGCTGTTGCAGGCAGTGTGGGTTCGGTTCAGTTTCAGCTAGCTCCTCATTCCAGCTTACACGTCTCGATATCTATAGGCCCATTCCGGTGTAGTCAGTGTTACCTACAGGGATTTCAGTCTGTTGCACCGGTCCCTTCTGAAGCGGTTCCCTTTGTTTATTTGGCTTCTGTTTGCCGGTCTCCTCAGTGTCTAATTTCCGCCCTGACACAGGCGGGTGGAGATGGTCTCTTGTTCAGGTTCGCTTGTTCAGTCGCGCTGCGGGGAGGGAGGGGCGCTGCAGGCAGATATCGCTGTGTGTGGGGAGCACTCACAGTGTTCCGGCCAAACTGGGTTTGCCCCCGCTCACGGGTGTGTGCTTTCCCCGTCTACACTGCTCAGGCTCCTGGCTGCTCCATATGGAGTGTGCCCTGTGTTGCGTGCGGTTCCAGTTTTCGGGTGTTCCACAAAAGCACAGACTCAGTTGCACCTGCATTTTGTGCCTTCCCCACCCGAGCAGCTCAGGCCGCCAGGAGCTTGACGGGCGCACTCTCCCCGGTGCGGTGCGCCTTCTCCCCTCCAGGGTACTAGCCTCAGTTTCCGCCCAGCCCATCGGGTGCGTGCGCCTTGTGTTTAGCCGCGACCCTCCAGGCAGATGTCAACCATCCAGAATCTCAGGAAGTCTTTGGTTAGAAACTGGAGGCCTGTTTGCAGTTTGGTAGGGGTGCTGTCTCTGGGGCAGAGTTTGCCCCTTTCCCCTCCCCTCTGCCTCCTACCTCGGGGGCGGGGGGGTGCGCGGAGATGGGCCGGTCTGCCGCCGGCTAGCTCTTCTCTGGAGTTGCTCAGTCCCTTTGTTCTGCGAATGGCCGGCAGTGTGTTTGGGCTGGTTAATTTTCTCTCTCTCTCTTGCTATCCCACAGTTTAAGTTGCTATCTCACGAAAGCTCCCTGATTGCTCTCAGGGCCTTTGGGCCCGGTCCTTACCCTAAGCAATGCCACCCGCTCCTCTCCGTTCTGCCCCCACTTGCTGGTGGCAGATGTGGGTGTCTGGGGTACTTTTCTGCTGGGAGTTGCTTTTAGGCACGTAATCTGTGGGTTTTATTAATTTTTTCTCCCGGTTAGGTTGCCCTCCGAGATTCAAAAACTTCCCCCAGACCTGCCAGTGCGAGGGTTTCCTGGTGTTTGGAAACTTCCTCTATTAAGACTCCCTTCCCGGGATGGGTCTCTGTCCCTAGCTCTTTTGTCTCTCTTTTTATCTTTTATATTTTGTCCTACCTCCTTTCGAAGACAATGGGCTGCTTTTCTGGGCACCTGATGTCCTCTGCTAGCGATCAGAAGTTGTTTTGTGAAGTTTGCTCAGTGTTCAAATGTTCTTTTGATGAATTTGTAGGGGAGAAAGTGGTCTCCCCATCCTATTCCTCCGCCATCTTGGCTCCTCCCCCCATGCTGTCATTTATGAACCTAAACTTCTCTGCAGTGGTTCCACTGTTTTCCTAGGGTCATAGAATCCTTGACTATGTCTACTTTATTCTGCCTTACTGACAAAAGAAAGACTAGGGCAGCAAATATTGAGTATTAGGGAGAGATTTGAGGGTCCTTGCTAAAGTGTCATACAGCAGTTCTGTCCAGAACACATACATTATGTGGCTCTACCCAGCCCCAAGGGATTCGGGGATGTAGTCCTTCTGTGTGCTCTGGAGCTTGGTGAGCATCGTTCTGTCACTTAAGTCATGTCTGACTCTTTGCAACCCCATGATTGCAGCACACTAAACTTTCCTGTCCTTCACTATCTCTTGGAGTTTGCTTAAACTCATGTCAACTGAGTCAGTGATGTCATCTAACCATCTCATCCTCTGCAATCCTCTTCTTTTGCCTTCAGTCTTCCCCAGCATCAGGGCCTTTTCCAGTGAGTTGGCTCTTCACACCAGGTAGCCAAAGTATTAGAGCTTCAGCATCAGTGTCAGTCCCTCCAATGAATATTCAGGGTTGATTTCCATTAGGATTGACTAGTTTGGTCTCCTTGCTGTCCAAGTTCTCAAGAGTCTTTGATAGCACCACAGTTTGAATGCATCAATTCTTTGGCACAGACTTCTTTACGGTCCATCTCTCATATCCATATGTGGCTACTGGAAAAACCATAGCTTTGACTATACCTATACACACACACACATATATGCATAAATGTGTAAGTAATGGGTGAGCACATGCCCATATTTAATTGTTTTTAATCTATAAAATGTCCATTTTATGTGACTCAATCTGTATGTAGTAGAGATAAGAAAGTAGACTCCAAGGATGTTACAAAAAGGAAAATAGTGACCAATTGGGTAAAGAAGCTTCGAGACGGGGAAGAATGTATATTTTATGGCTGGGTTGAGTCATTGATAGTTGGTTGTACCATTTGTTCACATAAGTAACACGGTCATCGTAAAAGATAATGAAGGGAAGATGCTGAGTTTGAGATGCTTCCTGTAGATCTCCACAGGGCATGCTGTCTCATTTTCTTCAGACCCCTGCTAAAATGTCACTAAATAAAATAGCAGCATGCCACCCTCTTTTTCCCTATTATCCTCCTTCATTTTCTTTATGGAACTCCCCACATAACGTTCATTTTTTGCTTATTAGTTGTCTCTTCTCACTCAAATACAGGCTCCCAGAGAGCAAAAAAGACTTTGTTTATATTGTTCACCACTCTTTCCCATATTGCATAGAACAAGGCCTCACACGTAACAGGTACTCAAAAAATAAGTGTTGAGTGTGTAAATGAATCAAAGTGGAAGTTGCCAGCAGTCTATTGGTTGTAGTAATAAACACTAGTGTCTATTGAGTATTGACAGTGGGACAGATACTGCTCTAAATACATTGCAAGTATTAACTCATGCAATAAAGCATCCCTATAAGCTAGCTACAACTAGTATCTCTGTTTTACAGATGAAGAAACTGTAGTACATACAGCTTAAGAGACTCGGCCAAGTTCACAGTGCTAGATATGAGATTCAAATGTAGGTGTTAGGGTTTCAGAGTTTACACTCATAACCATTATGCTATTCTGACACTTAATTTTTGAGAGCTGGACTGGAGCCTGAGATTAGGAAGTTATCAGTGCATGCGTGCTCAGTGTTATCCAACTCTGTGTGACCCTTTGGACTGCAGCCCACCAGGCTCCTCTGTCCATGGGATTTTCCAGGCAAGAATACTGGAGTGGGTTGCCATTTCCTCTTTCAGGGGATGAAGTCATCAGATGAACTGAAATGTGAGTAGAGGTCAACTAATTTTTTTCAGATTGACCTGAAACTCCTATCCTGAATTTACCAGAGTTCATTGCTCTCCCTATTATTTTGGGAATTTCCATAAGCTTAAATTTACAGGACCATTGTTTATTGCAATTACCTATTTCCTTTAGTTACTTTCAGTTTACTTGTCTCCTCATAGGATTTCCTGTGACTGTTCCTCTCTTTTCTGCTTCACATCAGTGTAGACATGGATGAAAGCTTTCTTTCCCTACCTTTTCCAGAATAACTGTTCCCAAAGGCATTATGCAATGTAGAAAAATTTATAGAAGGTTAGAGGTAAGAGAGCAGAAACACTGCAAAACTCTCAAGCAAAGAATATAAAGAGGAAATATCTGACATTTCTGTTTGTAAAAGTATTTGAAGGATAATTCTTCTTCTCAGTACCTGTCACTGAGAAGGTCCCACTGGGTGTATTACAGCTACTCACTAGCCTCAGGGTGTTGTTACTCTTTATTCCTTTCTTAAGTTCTCCCTTCATCTCACCCTTTGGCTCTCTCCATCCCCAAATTCCCCTTAATTACATATGAGGAGAGGTTAGTTATCACTTATTTTCCTTTCTGTTTCCAGGACCTATTCCTAAAATATAACCTTAACTCCCAAAAGCAGCCTTTAAACTTGTTGTTCAGTTGCTAAGTCATGTCCGACTCTTTGTGACCCCATGAACTGCAGCAGTCCAGGCCTCCCCATCCTTCACTGTCTCCCTGAGTTTGCATAAACTCCTGCCTGTTGAGTCGGTGATGCCATCCAACCATCTAATCCTCTGCTGTCCCTTTCTCCTCCTGCTCTCAATCTTTCCTAGCACCAGGGTCTTTTCCAATGAGTCAGCTCTTTGTATCAGGTGGCCAGAATATTGGAGCTTCAGCTTCAGCATCAGCCCTTCCAATGAACATTCAGGGTTGATGTTCTTTAGGATTGACTAGTTTGATCTCTTTATTGTCTAAGCGGCTCTCAAGAGTCTTCTCCAGCACCACTTAAACAAATTATCCCACCAACAGTGTAAGAGGGTTCCCTTTTCTCCACACCCTCTCCAGCATTTATTGCTTGTAGACTTTTGCATAGCAGCCATCCTGACTGGCGAGTAATGGTAAGGGAACCCTCTTACACTGTTGGTGGGAATGCAAACTAGTACAGCCGCTATGGAAAACAGTGTGGAGATTTCTTAAAAAACTGGAAATAGAACTGCCATATGACCCAGCAATCCCACTTCTGGGCATACACACTGAGGAAACCAGATCTGAAAGAGACACGTGCACCCCAATGTTCATCGCAGCACTGTTTATAATAGCCAGGACATGGAAGCAACCTAGATGCCCATCAGCAGATGAATGGATAAGGAAGCTGTGGTATATATACACCATGGAATATTACTCAGCCGTTAAAAAGAATTCATTTGAATCAGTCCTAATGAGATGGGTGAAACTGGAGCCCCTTATACAGAGTGAAGTAAGCCAGAAAGATAAAGAACATTACAGCATACTAACACATATATATGGAATTTAGAAAGATGGTAACGATAACCCTATATGCAAAACGGAAAAAGAGACACACAAATACAGAACAGACTTTTGAACTCTGTGGGAGAATGTGAGGGTGGGATATTTCAAAAGAACAGCATGTATACTATTTATGGTGAAACAGATCACCAGCCCAGGTGGGATGCATGAGACAAGTGCTCGGGCCTGGTGCACTGGGAAGACCCAGAGGAATCGGGTGGAGAGGGAGGTGGGAGGGGGGATCGGGATGGGGAATACATGTAAATCTATGGCTGATCCATATCAATGTATGACAAAAAAAAAATAATTAAAAAAAACAAAAAAACAAAAAAAACAAATTATCTTTCAAAAGAGACTCTGGTGTCTGTTGTTAAGTTGGTATTTTCCACCCTATTACAATCCTGGTTTGGGAAATGAAAGTGAATGAATATTCCCAGAGAGTATGAGTGACTTGAGGTAAGAAGAAATCAGTTATGGATGGAAGGAAAGAGATCAGGAAGCAGCTAGAGAAAGATATACTTTTGAGAAAATTTTTGTTTGTTATTAGTTGGTTTTCAGTGAGGAAGACTTGGTCAAGAGCTCACGTGAGTGAAATGGGCCAGTGGGAGGAAATGGATGAAGAAAAGGGCAATAAAGAGGGTAACGTGGACCAAATCCTTAAGAACGTGAGAAGGAGTATATGCTAGATCATGGGAATGAATTCCATACAGTGCAGGAGATCTGTGTTCCAATCAGGGAAAAGCTACACAGTGTAATTGAAACAGTGTTGAATCAAGAGTCAGATTGAGCTGAGCTGAAATCTGGAGCCTACTGTATGCATTCCATCTATGAAACTTCGTTGGAATACTTAACCACTCTGCTCCTTAGTTTCCTCCACAGCAGGAAACAGGCAATGCTTTTTTCATAGAGTTACTACAAGGCTTAAGTAAGATAACACGTGTTAAACAAGCATCTTATGATAGAATTTATTATTTCTGTAGTTTGGTTATAGGTCTTCCTATTTCTTATCTGAGACTATCACTAATGTCATAAATAAGATACCATATCTACTATATTTGTTTTTTCGTCTGCCTCAAAGGGATTATGGTTCCATGGTTTCACTGTCATTCAGAATTTTGAATAAGTTTTGAGGGTTGAGCTGTTATCATTGGGTCAGACCTGGTCTGCATGACATTTACTTAGCCGTTACTTTTTATTTTTAGTTAGAAATCCTTTTAGATTGGACATGTACATTCCATTTTCAGATCCATTCCCTCTTGTCTGATTCTCTGTCCCTTTATATATTTTCCTAATTAGCTTGGCCCTGGACATGTGAGTTTTCAACCCATGATCTAGATTGATTTCTACTAAAATAGCTGATGCTACCGAAAATGGGTATGTTGTTGAATCTCCAGGTAGCGTTTTCTGTCTTCATTTCGCATGATCTCTCCTCAGCATCTACCACTGTTGACAAGCTTCTGAAACTCATTTCTCTTCTGTTATTGATCCCATTCCTGGTGTCCCTTTACCTCACTGCCCATCATACCTTTTGCTATAATTTCTACCCACATTGCCCACCATTTAAATGCTATGATTTGTCAATATTTTCTTGGGTTGGCACATTGTTCTTCTGGGTGATCCTGTGCCCAGAGTTCAAAGGTTCAAAACTGGGTAATCATCTTTCCCCTCAAACCACCTTCTCCCCTTGTGTTACATATCATTACAAGAGCCACAAGATCCGAAACCACCGACACACCTTAGAGGGACAGAAATCTAACAACTGGTACAGAATTCACGCTAAATCGGCATGGACACTGCGTCATAGACCACACCACTGCTTTCAGTGACCATAACTTTTCAGTGTTCTTTTCAATCAGCAAGGTCAGCTTCTCCTTCCTCTCCTGTAGCTCTGGGGGTAACACCCTCATCATCTTCCTCACAGAGTGATGAGTGCTAATTAGTCTCCATTTTCCCTTATGAGTAAAGTCTCAACCTTGATTGGCAGTGAAGAGGAACTAAAAAGCTTCTTGATAAGGATGAAAGAGGAGAATGAAAAAGCTGGCTTAAAACTCAACTGAAAAAAAAACTAATAGCATGGCATCTAGTCTTAGCACTTCATGGCAAGTGGAAGGGTTAAAAGTGGAAACAGTGACAGACTTTATTGTTTTGGGCTCCAAATCACTGCAGACAGTGACTAGAGCTATGAGATTAAAAGCTGCTTGCTCCTTGGAAAAAAAGCTATGACCAACCTAGACAGCATATTAAAAAGCAGAGACATCACTTTTCTGACAAAGGTTGGTATAGTCAAAGCTATGGTTTTCCTAATAGTCATATACAGATGTGAGAGTTGGACCATAAAGAAGGCTGAACACCAAAAAATTGATGCTTTTGAAGCGTGGTGCTGAAGAAGACTCTTGAGAGTCCCTTGGACTGCAAGATCAAACCAGTTAATCCTAAAGGAAATCAACCCTGAATATTCATTGGAAGAACTGATGCTAAAGCTGAAGCTCCAATACTTTGGCCACCTGATAGGAAGAGCTGACTCATTGGAAAGATTGAGGGCAGGGGGAGAAGGGGACAGCAGAGGATGAGATGGTTGAATGGCGTCACTGACTCAATGGACATGCATTTGGGCAAACTTCAAGAGATAGTGAAGGACAGGGAAGCCTGGAGTGCTGCAGTCCCATGGGGTCACACAGAGTCGGACACAACTGAAGTGACTTAGCATGCACACACGTGCACCACACTAGCTTCATCTCTAGCTACTCCCAAGGTGCTAAAACTCCATCATATTAAGTTGTTTGCACTTCCCAGAACCCCCTCTCTCCCTCTGTTGCTTTGCCCATTTCTCTCAGGCAGAAATGCTCTTTTTTTTTTTTTTTTCAGTTTCATATACATAGCTAACTTCTGCTCAGTCTTCAAAATTCAGTTCAAATATATCCATCTCTTAAAGGCCTGTCCTAAATTTCTCTCTAAGAGGAACATCCTCTAGCAACATCCTCAGTTTAGGTTTAAAAGCTTCACCCTGAAAATATTTTTAAAGTTTGCCTTCTTAGGGCATATTTTATTTTATTTTTTTTCCATTTATTTTTATTAGTTGGAGGCTAATTACTTTACATTATTGTAGTGGGTTTTGTCATACATTGACATGAATCAGCCATGGATTTACATGTATTCCCCTTCCCTATCCCCCCTCCCACCTCCCTTTCTACCCAATCCCTCTGGGTCTTCCCAGTGCACCAGGCCCGAGCACTTAGGGCATATTTTAATATGTACTGTGTATGAAGAAAATAGCTTCTTATGATGTGTTGTTTACCATCTGGTAAAATATTTCCTGTGGAAGAGGCACCCCTGTAGGTTGAAAAGATCCAGAGGAGGAAGGTATTATAAATTAACAGAAAAATCAGTGTTCATTGACAGAGAAAAAGGAAGCAACAGCTGGTAAACAAACAGCTGCACAGAGATAGAAAAATGACAGCAACTATGACCATGGTAGTTGATCCAAAATATTAAAAAAAGCAAGTAAATAACACAAGGAAATGAGCTAACTTGCTAGAAAATTGCTGAAATGTTTGAACAGGAGGTTAACTAATAAGCAAAGTGTTCAAATAGAAATTATAGAGAAGAAAATTAGAACAAATATTCTATGTAAAAGAAGTGAACTTTTAAAGCAAAATATGTTTAAGAGATAAATTAACCTAAACACTTGTGACTCTTTTTGTAAATGTGGTTTCTATGGTACAGACATTATAATAGTATTAAAAACTTAGAATAATATTCCACCCTAGTCCCAGTTTATTGGTGTGTTGGAAAGAGGAAACTAAAAACTCACAATTGTTTTACTTTGCATTTATATGATTATTAAGATGCCTGACCTTTCAAAAGGAAATATCTAATAACACAACTAATGCATAAATATATTTATTGTCTAAATTTAGTGCAGCATTCCAGATAAGGCTGGACCTTCTACCTTCACCCCTAAACCCTCTACTCTCCCCAGATGCAACCATTGTTTTGAGTTTAATATATATCCTCGAAATGTTTTTCCATGCATTTACATACATATGTGAAAATACATATCTTTATCCTGTATGATAGTCCACTACAACAATTGCTATAGTAATTCTGCATCTTCTTTGTTTTTCATGTAACATTTTGTCTTGTAAATATTTCTGTTTTCACACAAACAGTGCTGTGTTATTAGAGAATTGCCTTATATACATAGAATGGGGGCTTCCCTGGTGGCTCAGTGGTAAAGAATCCACCTGCCAATACAGGAGATGTGGGTTCAGTTCCTCCAGAAGATCCCCTAGAGAAGGTAATTGCAACCCACTCCAGTATTCTTGCCTGGGCAATCGCATAGACAGAGGAGCCTGGAGGACTGCAGTCCGTGGGGTCACAAAAGAGTTGGACACGACTGAGCAACTAAATAACAACAACACTGCTTATAATGGACATACACTGTTTGTTTTGCCCATTTCCTGAGTGATGGACACTTAGGTTGTTTCTGATTTTCTGCATACTTCAGGAAACATTCATGAATATTAATTTGGTGCCATGTGTCAGGTAGCTTTCTTAGTGCTATGGATTTAGCAGTAAACAAAATCAAGTCCTTTTTGTATACATTCAAGAGGATACAAACAATTGAGAAAGAGATACATATATCAAAATATCATGCAGTGGTATCATGTAGCCTGCTGGGCTATAGCCCACGGGGTTGCAAAGAGTCAGACACAACTTTGCGACTGAGCATGCACACACGTGTTCTGGATTTTGGCATTCTCAGAGATAATGTACTAGTATCTCATTGTTATTTTAATTTGAATATCCCACTGCAAGGAGATCCAACCAGTCCATCCTAAAGGAGATCAGTCCTGGGTGTTCTTTGGAAGGACTGATGTTGAAGCTGAAACTCCAGTACTTTGGCCACTTGATGCAAAGAGCTACTCATTTGAAAAGACCCTGATGCTGGGAAAGATTGAGGGCAGGAGGAGAAGGGGACAACAGAGGATTAGATGGTTGGATGGCATCACCGACTCGATGGACATGAGTTTGAGTAAACTCCGGGAGTTGGTGATGGTCAGGGAGGCCTGGCACAGTGCGGTTCATGGGATCGCAAAGAGTTGGACACGACTGAACGACTGACCTGAACTGAATAATATTTTATGTGGAACCTCTTTTCATGTGCTTATTTGCCATCTGGTGAATTGTCAGTCTTTGGCCTATTTTTCAATTGAGTTGTTTGTTTTCTCCTTGTTGTGTTTTAAGAGTTCTTTGTATATTTTAGATAATAGCTCTTTGTCAGCTGTCTCTCTTGCTTATATTATCTCCCAGGCCGTAGCTTGTCTTCTCAGTCTCCTGACATTGTCTTTCACAGAGCAAAAGTTCTTAATTTTTATGAAGTCCAGCTTATCAATTATTTCTTTCATGGATTGTGCCTTTGGTGTTTTATTTAAAAAGTCATTGCCATACCCAAGGTCATCTAGATTTTCTGTTCTATTATCTTCTAGGAGTTTTATAGATTTTCTTTTTACATTTAGACTTATGTTGCATTTTGAGTTACTTTTGTGAAAGGTGTAAAGTCCATGTCTAGATTCCTTTTTTTTTGGCATGTAAATGTCCATTTGCCCCAGCCCCATTTGTTAAAAAGACTGTCTCTGTTCCACACTACCTTTGCTCCTTTGTCAAAGGCCTACTGTATTTCTGTGAGTCTATTTCTGGGTTCCCTCTTCTGTTACATTGATCTATTTATTCTTTTGCCAATTCCACACTATCTTGATTCCTATAGCTTTATAGTAAGGCTTGAAGTCAGATAGTGTCAGTCCTCCAACTTTATTCTTTTGTTTCTATATTGTATTCTCTCTTCTCAGGCTTTTGCCTCTCCATATTATCTTTAGAAATGATTTGTTGACAGCCACAAGAGAACTTGCTGGACTTTTGATTTGAGTTGCATTAAATCTATAAATCAAGTTCGGAAGAATTGGCATCTTGAGAATATTGAGTCTTCTTATTTGTGAACATGTAGTGTCTCTCCATTTACTTAGTTGCTTGATTTTTATTTAGCTCATTAGAGTTTTACAGTTTTCCTCACATAGATTTTGTACATATTTTGATAGGTTTCTGGCTAAGTATTTCATTTGGGGGGTTGCTAGTGTAAATTGTATTGTGTTTTTTACTTCAAAGTTCACTTGTTACTGGTGCATAGGAAAGCAATCCTGCAACCTTGCTATAATCACTTATTAGTCCCACCAGCTTCCGTTCTTTCAGATTTTTCATATGTGTCATCTGCGAAGACAGTTTTGCTTATTTCTTCCACATCTGTGTACTTTTTACTTGCTTTTCATATCTAATTGTATTAGCAGTGACTTCCAGGATAATGTTGAAAAGTAGTGGTGAGATCCTTGACTTGAAGATATCTTTGACTTGTTCCTGATTGTTAGTGGGGGAGCTTCCAATTTCTCACCAGGAAGTGTGATGTTAGGTGTAAGGTTTTTTGTAAATATTCTTTATCAAGCTGATGAATTTCACCTCTATCCATGAAGTTTAGCTATGGATTTTTAGAAGTTTATCTAGGCTTTTTTGGTTTAAATAAATAATTTTTCAGTTGGTTCTCTTATATATTCTAATAGATAATTATGTCATCTGTAAAAGCTGACAAATTTCCTCTTAAAATATGTTTTCTATGGAATCTGGTGCCATCACTTCATGGCAAATAGATGGGAAAACAATGGAAACAGTGAGAGACTTTATTTTGGGGGGCTCCAAAATCACTGAAAATTGTGACTGAAGTCATGAAATTAAAAGATGATTGTTCCTTGGAAGAAAAGCTGTGACCAACCTAAACAGCATATTAAAAAGCAGATTGCCAACAAAGGTCCATCTAGTCAAAGCTGTGGTTTTTCCAGTGGTCATGTATGGATATGAGAGTTGGACTATAAAGAAAACCAAGTGCTGAAGAGTTGATACTTTTGAACTGTGGTGTTGGAGAAGACTCTCAAGAGTCCCTTGGACTGCAAGGAGATCTAACCTGTCCATCCGAAAGGAAATCCGTCCTGAATGTTCATTGGAAGGAAGGACTGATGCTGAAGCTGAAACTCCAATACTTTGGCCACCTGATGTGAAGAACTGACTTATTGGAAAAGATCCTGATGCTGGGAAAGACTGAATGCAGGAGAAGGGAACAGCAGAGGATGAGATGGTTGGATGGCATCACTGACTTGATGGACATGAGTTTGAGTAAGCTCTGGGAGTTGGTATTGGACAGGGAAGCCTGGCGTGTTGAAGTCCATGGTGTCGCAGAGTCAGACACAACTGACCAGCTGAACTGACTGAACTGATGTGTATTTTTATTGTTGACTTCTCATTTTATACATTTTTGGTCAGATGATCTGGACTGAATGGTGGTAATTATTTTAATATATTTGTGTACACATATATATCATACTATATGTTTTCTTTTCTGACATAGTATCTGGTCATCTTAGGAAGTTTCTGTTCATGTTTAAAAATAGTAGTTTAAAATTAAAGACTTTAATTATGATCATGAATTTGTGAATATCTATCTGAATTTTAATTAATTTTACTATGTGTATTTTGAAACTATCTGGTTAGGTGCATAAAGTTTCTTGACTACTACTTTTTTGCATGGTATTGTTCTTTGGATTAATATACATTCATTTATGTTTTTAAAATTTATTTTATTGAAGTACAGTTGATGTCAGTGTTATATTAATTTTTGCTATGCAGCAGAGTGATTCAGTTGCACACATATATATTCTTTACTTCATATTTTTATGATTTAAAAACTTTAAATTCTAATTTTACCAAAATGTGTAGACAGTTTTCAAGATAAAATGATATGACAAAGCTTCATACAGAAAGCAGCAGTCTCCTGTCATATACTCCCTCAAGAAATGTTCCAAAGCCTTCAGCTTCTCTAGGTGATTTTTCTCTTGTCACCTTTTAAAGCCACATGATTAATTGTAATTTAAAATTTTTTCCATTACTGATTTCTTATGGAAAATTAAGATTTTTCTCTCTTAAAGTGCTCCTGACAGCACCACTTCCCCCCTTTACACTTATACTTTCCTGATCTCTCAATCCAGATATATCACAATCAAATCAATAGTCTGTGCTTACCTTAGTGTCTAAGTCCTGTTCACATCTGAGACCAAAAAAAAAAAAAATCTATTACAAATATTTAATACTCGGTTCAACTTTTAATGCTACTTCCCTGATAGCTCAGTTGGTAAAGAATCCACCTACAGTGCAGGAGACCCCGGTTTGATTCCTGGATTGGGAAGATCCGCTGGAGAAGGGATAGGCTACCCACTCCAGCATTCTTGGGCTTCCCTTGTGGCTCAGCTGGTAAAGAATCTGCCTACAATGTGTGAGACCAGGGTTTGATTCCTGGGTCAGGAAGATCCCCTGGAGAAGGGAAAGACTACCCACTCCAGTATTCTAGCCTGGAGAATTCCATGGATCACAAAGAGTCTGACATGACTGAGTGACTTTCACTTTCAACTTTTTTAATATTTCCCCAAAGTGAAAAAGACTTTTGATGCAACAGTCACTAATTCATCTCTAGACTCTCATTAGAGCCGCAAAGCTTCTTTCATTACTGCCAGCATGTAATCTATCAGGGGCTCTTTTTTGTTGTTGAGACATCCTTTTAGAAACTTTCTCTCACTAGAATCTGATTGATGACTTTCTCAGCCTGCTGTGTAAGCTGACTTTCTGGGGCTTTCCTTTACCGAATCCATCTGTTGTTATGTATGTTAATTACCAATAGCTCTTTCTTACTACCTAAATGTTCTCTTTCATTTTATAGCATCCCAATCTTAGTTCATGGGTGTGATAATGATTACTGTTTCTGAACAAATTATAGACTTTCAAGAGTCTTCTGATCTTGGCCTTTTCTGAGTTCTTTTTTTCTTCCATTCTGTTCTCTGACCCTCATGTTGAAGACTTCCCTTCAGCATCTTATCATCCTGAGTGTCTGTTCCTGTTTGGAGACAGGAAGCTCTGTGAGAGACTGGACCTGTCGAAGGTGGGCTTCACTCTCAGTTGAAGAAAATGTGGCAAGGTGGCTTTCTCTTGGGTGACTTTCAGATGTCATAATATATAGGTCTCTCTCTTGACCCATCAGTGTCAAACCTGGTATAAGCCTGGCTGTCAATATTGTATGAGTTGAAAAGAAGCCTCAGTTTCCTGTAGGCTGGGCCAGCTATCATCTCTGCACACAGCCAGTGCCCTTCCCTAGAGATCGACACTCTCTCCTCACTGCACACAGTGATAATTGGCCAGTGCAGGATTTTAGGGTTCAATGCACCTGCATGTTCCTGCTGCTCCATAATCTGAATAATAACCTTGTTGATTGTTCCAAGACACCTACCTTCTCCAGGGTCTCCTGCCTTAAGGCATAGGGCCTAGGTAACTTTTAGAGCAATGCTTGGCAAATTAGTTTACGTTCTGCTTTTTTCATGTAAGCTTTCTGTTTTCAGAAGTATTCCAGATGTGGGAATTCACTGAAGGTTTGCTTTCTTTTTTCTATTTTTTTAGAATAAATATAGATGTTTAAAAATATCTTTTCTCTCATTTCTAGAGATTTGCTGTAGGAGAGGAGAGCTGGACCTTTAATCTTCCCTGATCCTATTCAGTTTGCCTCTTGACTGGCAACCTGAAACTGAACATTTTGTGAATTTCAGTTCCCTCTAATTTTCTGTTTTTGTCCATTTTCGTGTTGGTGGCTTCCCTGGTGGCGTCAGGCAGTAAAAAAAAAAAAAAAAAAATCTACCTGCAATGCTGGAAACCCAGGTTTGGTCCCTGGGTCAGGAGGTTCCCCTCAAGAAGGGGATGGCTATCCAATTCAGTATTCTTGCCTGGAGATTCCATAAACAGAGGAGACCGGCGGTCTATGGTTCTTGGGGTCACAAAGAGTTGGACATGACTGAGCAACTTTCTTTCTTAATGTTTCACACTTTCTTTCATACTTTCTTTCACACTTTCTTTCATAATGTTATCAACATTAACATTCTATTTTTCATGTTGGCTGAAAATATTTTTTGGAGTCATTCCCTTTTTATTTCGGTTATCCTATTTTTCATGGCAAAGAAATTTCACATCTCAACATAATTTTGTCAGTATTTTTCTTTGGAAAAAGTACTTTGTAAATGATAAGAGTTAGATTGTTTTCTTTAGTTTTTCTTGTATTCTTTAATGTAGGCTTTAAATATTTATCCTATCTTAATTTTTTTTTGAAAATTTCTTGTCAAGTACAGATATGTTTCCCCTCAAATTTCCAAACTGCTAACTATCTTGACATAATAAGGAGAAGGAAATGGCAACCCACTCCAGTATTGTGGCCTGGAGAATCCCATGGACAGAAGAGCCTGGCAAGCCCTAGTCCTTGGGATTGCAAGGAGTCGAACCTGACCAAGTGACTAACACTTTATCTTGACATTGTCTATTAACTAATTTAAAAATTTTCATCAACTTTCTACTACCACATATTAAATTCATTTGTTACACGTGCTGTATTTCTATGCTTTGTGTTGTATTTTCTACTACATGTCCATATTCATGATATATTAATCATTTCAATGCTTAATGACTTATTGACTGGTCAGTTTCATTTTTCTCATTTTTCAGTTGTTATTTAATAGTTTTCCATTCATACAGTATACAGAAATTCTGAGCTATCCTGAAGAATGAGGTAGATAAAAATAATAAAATCCATAGTTTTTTTTTTAACCACACCAATAAAATTGGGAGTATAGTACATTCAAGATGCATGTTTTGGGTGGAGAGGGAGGTGGGAGGGGGGATCGGGATGGGGAATACATGTAACTCTATGGCTGATTCATATCAATGTATGACAAAACCCACTGAAATGATGTGAAGTAATTAGCCTCCAACTAATAAAAATTAAAAAAAAAAAAAAGATGCGTGTTTCTTTTCAAGGTTAAAACTCAAGGA
Organism: Cervus canadensis; assembly: GCF_019320065.1. Classification (NCBI taxonomy): domain Eukaryota; kingdom Metazoa; phylum Chordata; class Mammalia; order Artiodactyla; family Cervidae; genus Cervus; species Cervus canadensis. The sequence goes on along the minus strand of NC_057406.1, from coordinate 30,811,102 downwards.
AGGAAGACTACCTTCTTCGAGAACAATCAGTCAGCTTTAAGACAGGGAACACAAAATCAATTGCCCTGATTTTATTGGAGCTGTCTGTTATTCTCTTTAGTATGTAGTCCACTACAAAAATAGGGATAAATTCCAACCGCCAACAGAAGCCTATGGAATACAAACCATTCCGTACAGCAATGAGGAGGGAATGCAAGCAAGAAGGGAACGAGTAGGAGTGTACTGACTGCTCTAGAATGTTGATGATGAAGTGAGGAGACTAGAGGGGAGCTCTGGGAACAGCCTGAGCATGCAATGAGTTTTCTTGTATTAAGTTTGAACCATGTTTAGTAGATAACAGGGAATGATTCAATAGAGATGGAGAGTTTGACTGTTTTCACACCCCCAAACTAGGGGGTGTGAAACAGCCTGTTTCACAGTTTCTAAGAGAAACTTCTTCCTCTTAGAAATGCAACAAGGACAAAATTAGAAGATGTAAAGAAAGAGATGCCAGTAGATAGGTACAGAGAGTTAGATAGCTTACGTTGATGGTATTGATCTTCTGAATAACTATGGCCCCTGACACCTGCATCAGAATCAGCAGGGTGGGCTGGATAAAAATTCACCTCCCTGTGTGATTGTCATCAAAGTCTAGGAGTATGTGATACAAGTTATTCTAACTAAAGTTGGAGATCCAAAGTTCAAATTAAGTGGGAGGTAATCTGCAGGATATGTCTACATGATCGGGAAAGCATTGGTGAGCAGCAGATATGGGTGGGCAATGGAGGGAAAAAAAGAATTATTAGGCAGAGCCTATTGAAGTTGGAAGTAGGGATTTGTGTTGAAGAGGCTGGCCCAGCTCCACAATAGGGATCAGTGTGCTTCCATGGCTTATGGGGTAAAGTAATCACACCTAAAAACCCTGTTATCACTTCTCTATTTGTCAGGGCCCAGGAAAGGTTGCTAAGGCAGGCTGCTGAATCAAGGACATGAAGAAAACTTGAGCAATTTCCCTTCCTATAGGATTGAGAGACCTGCCTTTCTTGGCAGGCAGAGTTCGTAACACTGATTGCAACATAAAATCCTGTGGATTTGTGTATTCAGAATTTCAGTTTCACATATTTCTGATGAGCCCTGCCAACCTGTCAGACCAGACTTTCCTCTGCTAATATGGCTCAGTTCCATTCTCAGATGCTGCTCCTTTTTTTTTTCTTTTATAATTTCATGTATTTATTATACTTGACACCTTTCCTGCATATATATATGTCTTGACTTATATGTATACTTGTATGTATACACGTGCACTACCTCATTCTCTCTGATAGCTACATAGTATTCCCTAATTTGTTTTTTTTAATTAATTATTTTCATTGGAGGCTAATTACTTTACAATATTGTGGTGGTTTTTACTGTACATTAACATGAATCAGCCACAGGTGTACATGAGTCCCCCCATCCTGAACCTCCCTCCCACCTCCCTCTCTACCCCATCAGATGCTGCTGCATTACCTGCATGTAACCTGAGACAAATGACTTCCATGTGGAAGAACAAGAAGTTGCAAGGCCCTCCTCTCACTCATTGTCTTTTTTCACTTGATCTACATCGGTAATCTCTTAACTGGTCTCCAGGCCATCAGCTTCTTCCTTCCCCAGATCACCAGAGTCACCTTTCTTGACAAAGACTGAGAGCTAAACAAATGATGGAATATTTGTAAATCCAGGTAGTAAAGTGCTGTGCAAACTCACTTCTGTGAAGGTTCCCCATCATCAGAGTGCGGTCCAAACAAATAAGAGACACACAAGGGTCTCTGCAACACACCTCGTCTTCCACCACTGCCTCCACTAGTCATCCCTGCCTCGCTCATTGCAGAGACACAGAATCTTTATCACAGGATATTTATGATTGTTTCAGGACTCTGTGCACCCTTGCAATTGGTATCTTTTATAGTTTCGTGATTATTCTTCTTTTGTTCCCCTAAGGAAATGTATTTAAGTGCCATCCCCTCAATGTAGCTCTTTTTGGAACCCACTCTCCCAAGGCAGAATTATTTTTTCATCTGTATTCCATAGTACTTTTTACAACTGTCAACTGTTGTACTTAGAACATTAATGTTATTATATTATGTGCTTAATATATAATGTTAATATAATGTTATTATATTATATTATATTAATGTGCTCAGTTATATTTTTGTTTCTACAACTGGACTTGAATTTCTTGAGATCAAAAATTTTACTTCCCCAATGCCTGACACATAGGATGTCCACCGTAAGTTTTAACTGAATACATTTGAATCAGAAATCCTCCTATGTAATCCAAATTGAAAGAACATAGAAAAGTAGAGTTCTTTGGAGCTAGCAATATGAGCAGCTATCAGCAACCTTGTTTGATAGAAAGAAATCTTTCTTTTTCCATATATTATTATAGTTGTAGCATTCATTGATAAAGCTTCGTACCTGTAGAATCAGAGCATTTCAGTAGGAAGACTATCTCTGAAATGGTTCTTTTGATTTGCAGATGAAGAAAAAAAGTCCTGTGTTTATGTCTGCCCCACAGGTGGCTTTTATCAAGTCTATTCAGCAACCAACAACCTTTGTGAATTCATGAGTATTAAATCATTTTTATATTCCAGAGAAGTAAATTCTAAAAGAGAATAGCATTTCAGGTCAAACAGAATCTCATTAAGGAATCTTAACCTGAGTATAAGATGTTGGGGTGGGGGAAAGCCAGGCTACTTGATGAGAGATAATTGGTAAGTTCAAGGTGGATTTTAAATCAAAAGAAGTGCTTTTTTTGTTTTTTGCAGAGATGACATGCCTATCAGGGCATCCGAAGAACTGTAGAGTGGGTATTGATGAGTTACTTTTCCCCAGGTTTAATTGAGCCTCTTCTCTTTGATAGGTTTCAGAACCTGCTGTGGTCCAGAAAGACGTTTGTGGACCACATGAAGGTCTATAACCACAGTTACATCTACATGCCTGCCTTTTCTATGAAGACGGGGACAGAGCCATCCCTCCGGGTTTATTACACACTGTCAGATGTTGGTGCCAATCAGACAGTGCTCTTTGCCAACCCCAACTTTCTGCGTAGCATTGGGAAGTTCTGGAAAAGTAGGGGAATTCACGCCAAGCGCCTGTCCACAGGACTCTTTCTGGTGAGCGCAGCCCTGGGCCTCTGTGAAGAGGTGGCCATCTATGGCTTCTGGCCCTTCTCTGTGAATATGCATGAACAGCCCATCAGCCACCACTACTACGATAATGTCCTGCCCTTTTCTGGCTTTCATGCCATGCCGGAGGAATTTCTTCAACTCTGGTATCTTCATAAAATTGGTGCACTGAGAATGCAGTTGGACCCATGTGAGGACGCCTCACTCCAGCCCACTTCCTAGGGACTGTGGAAAAAGAAAGGACTGAGCCAGGGTATTTTTGTTAGGTTTTCTATGTAACTTCAAAAGGAAATGATCAGGTCATTTCATGGATTTGCATGGACCACTTGGGAAAAAATGACAACAGAAACCCAAGGGAAACTCTACTTTTACTGTTGGTTTGGAAGACAAAAAAAGAAGTGAACCACCCCATGAAATGTTTGGCGCATGGTGGATTTGCAACTAGTAACATGCTGATTAAATGATGTTGGTAAAGCACATTTACATGAGCAGGTCCAGTTCACAAATAAGACAAAACTCTAGTTATTGAAGTCGAGGAATTAAGGTAGATTAAATGAAATGCCAGAGTAGAAGTGTTAGTGGTTATCAACCTGAACTGACTTAGTTTAAAAAAAAAAGCTATCTTAATCAGACTAACATTAGAACTATAGGTTTTTAAAAAATTCTTACTTAATTTTGCCCTATTTAAGGGCATTGAGTAGGTGATGGGGTACATTTTTTAAAATCCCTTACTGAGTAATATGGATACAAAACGCTACAACTGATAATTGTAATTTGTTGAACCAAGTCTTTGTTAACTAGAGTTCCCCTCCCTTCTATTTAAAAAATTGTTAAATAAGAATTACTTCCTCCCCTTTTGTCAAGTCCACTTAGACAATGTGAAACATTGGTGAATTTAGATTGTGTTGATTCATTGTTAGGAGGACGAGTCACTTTCCCTCCTCAGAATTTAGGGCATAAACTCAGTTTTAGGTCTGCATTATGCAAGCCTATTTGCATTATTATTGTGTGTGCTCAGTCGCTCAGTTGTGTCCTACTCTCTGCAACCCCATGGACCATAGCCTGCCAGACTTCTCTGTCCATGGGATTTGGAGTGGGTTGTCATTTCCTATTTCACAGGATCTTCCTGACCCAGGGACCGAAACCCACATCCCTTGCTTATTATTTTAGTGCAAAAAACTACAAATGCAAGTGTATTATTTGTTTGCAAATTGGCATAATTGTCTTCATAATTTAATGTTCAGAGATGAAGTAAAGCACAATGACATCAAGCTTAGTCTCTGGAAGACAGACCGGAAGTACTTCCTTTTCCTTCTGCCATGGTAAATAGGTTCTCTCCAAGATGAAGCATATGCATGCACACATAAAAGCATGCATAGACTCATGTACACTCATACACACACTCAGACAAAGTTCATTCCTGTGCAGCTATGAAAGCAGAACCCATATGACCTGGGATAGCAGAAATCTGTAACTGGTGTTGGAGAGCTATGAATGCATTACGTACTACCTACCACACCTTGCTATGAGACAAACCAGCTTACTGGTTGCTGCTGTAATGCTCATACCAGCATGAGATGTGAGCCTTACCCCCAAATCACTCCAAATGAACAGAACTGTTTTAGTGTATGTGACTCCCCCCCACCAATATCTCATGAGTAAATCCTGTGTTGCATATGGTCATCAACACATGGTTCACACCAGTAAAGGGATGTGAGTTAGTAGTTGTTGATTCCCATAGTAACAGGACAGCTTAAAAGGCTCGTTACCTCAGCTTTGACACACCGCACCCAAACTCTGTTGACAGATTACAGGCAGTCAGATGTGTTTACATACAGAGAAAGGGAAAAACAACCTCACGTGGTCTTTGTGTTGGGGGATGTCTTAATCTAAAAGGAGACAGTACATTTCACTAACTTGATTCTTTTAAGTGTCACCAGAATGTAGGTAAACTGTACCCAAAAGTTCTGCTTCATTTTCCTTGGAAAAGACTTAGTATACAATGTAGACTCAACCAGGTGGCAGTGTGGGGTGGGTTCATTTAAATAATACCGAGATGACAAAACTGTTGGAAAAATTCTACATCATTGGGATGTGGTGGCGCTCAGTCGCTCAGTCGTGTCTGACTCCTTGCAACCCCATGGACTGTTGGCCGCCAGGCTTCTCTGTCCATGGACTTTTCCAGAAAAGAATACTGAAGTGGGTTGCCATTTCCTACTCCAGGGGATCTTCCTATCTAGGCAATTTCTAACTAAGATTTAATTTTGAGGTTATTATAGAGATCAACTGTTAAAATATGACTGGTGACATAACACAGATTCTGTTGATACTTAGAAAGTTAAGAATTTAAGAGTATTGATTCTGAGCAGATCCGATTTGCTTTTTTGATCCTATTTGGCAGCAAAAATGTAATGAGAATGTACTATGAGTGATTTGCATTAAATTTGCACGTCTGTGCAATCCTGAATATATTTCCTCTTTTGAGCTATTATTATTATTTAATAACTACCTGAAAAGGAATGCATTTTTACTATACATTTCATCAAAATATAAAAGGCCTAACAAAAATCACACATAAAAGTTAATAAAATAGATATCACTCAAATTAGTGCTTTAATTGTTGACATTGTTAAAATCAATAATTAAAGAACTCCATCGAACTCATGTGTCTTGGCTCCATTGAAGATATCTTCTGGAAATTTTGCATTTTGTAATTCCTAGGCTAGGTTTGTGCAAGAGATTTGTACAGTGGTTAGTTGTACATTTGGCGCCTCTGAAAGGCAAGCAAGTAGACAGAGAATAATTAGATCATGGCTTCTTAACTGGGGTGATTCTCCTCTCCTGTCTGGTGACATTTGCCAGTGTCTGCAGACTTCTTTGTGGGATCTTAGTTCCCCCACCAGAGATGGAACCCAGGCCCTTGGCAGTGAAAGCTCAGAGTCCTGACCACTGGATCACCAGGGAATTCTTAGGAGATATTTTTGATGGTCATGGTTTGGAGGGTGCTGCCAGCATCTAATGGATAGAGGCCAGGGGTCCTACTAAAGATCTACAATGCATAGAGCAGCCCCCCAACAAAGAATTACCCACGTGAAAATCCTAGTAGTGCCAAGGTTGAGAAACCCCAGATTAGACCAAAATGATATTTTGATTATTCCTTATTGTCTTCACTTACATGTTCATGTCATTCAAAGTATGACTACAATTTAATGAGAATGTTTTCTCAGAGTAGATTACAGCTTGGCATTATTTTATAGTGATAGTTCACAAGTATGCCATACAGATTTCCTTTCCTGTGGTTAGATAGATATATCTCAATCTAGGAGTTGAGAGTGTGTGTGCTTATGTGTGTGTACATGTGCTTATAGCATAAAGTTAGTATATCCATCCTTACTGGAATATATGTGTTCCTAAGTGAGGATCTTTCTAGAATTATCTTTCACAGTACTCTGGCATACTCTATTACTCTTAAGTTAAATTCTAAGTTCCCATTATTTTATTTTCTTGAAATTGAGACCTTCAGAATTGGGCCTCATTATTTGCCAAATTTGGTTGATTACATTTTAATGTTACTGACCCTTAAGATTCAGCTCAGAAGAGATTTGGGTTGCAGTAGACACATTTCATAAGAAAGTATTTCATCACTTTTGATGCACCTGCAAGGAGAAGGCATCATCCTCTAACATATTAGTCTAATTTTTAAGTTATATTTTAGTGGCAAAAATTAGGTTGCTCCATGGGGATAAATGAGGGAATGAAGAGACTGAAAATGAGTACCTGATGTGAATTTTTATTTTTATTAGCTCCAATTGGAGAACTGCACTGATGTTATGGATCATGAGTAAGAAAGACTTCTGTTTGATTTTAATTAGACTTTGGTCAAATTAAGATGCCTGAAGGATTAAGTCTTTCATAAGAAAGTAATTTTTTATATGAAAGATTTTTTATGGAAGAAGACCCTGGACACATGCTTTCTATAGTATTTGACCAACCATTTATACAGTATTGTGCATCTAAATTGAAAGTAACACAAGAAGTCAAGGAGTGCTTCCTGGATTTTGTTTCTGTATAGTTCACTTTTACTTATTTTAACAAGGGCAAATGATTCAAAATGATCCAGAGTGACAGATGTTCAAACAGTACTCTGTGTTTGGCTTTGTGATGTTTTATGCCCTTTTCTGGACTAAAAACCTTGTTTAGGTTAAATATAACTTGTACCTGCAGCAATGGGCAACCTGGCTTAAAAATCTATATGGAAAATAACTGGGGAAATCCTAGGATTCTGAATTTGCCAAAAGTATTCTAAGATTAGTCCAAAGCTTTACGGGAGTGTTAGTGATCATTTCAAATAGAAACAATAACCCATGACATTGTCAGCAACTCAGGTTTGTCATTTTATTATATACCACCTCCTGTTTCTCCGTTTGGAAAATCAGTCACCTAGGGTTTTCATTTCTATATTTAAAAATACTGATTGTATGAAAATTTTAACTGATAAACCCTTGTTAGGAGGGACCTAAAGAGGAAAAAAATAAGTCACAGTCCACGGAAAACTTCAGGAAATGCTTATTGGGTTGTATAAAACTTTCCCACCAAAATCAGGTAATATATGCTGTCAGTAGAATTTCAAAGATCAAACTCTAAGAGGACTTTTATGGGAGCTTTAGGAAGAGCATGTGGAGGAATAAGGCTTGAGAACAATACTGTGCTTTTTATTTCTTCGTTTTCCCAGTGTAGAGGTCTCCTCTGAGATGATCTGATTTTGGTGGGCACACATCAGGAATGGACATGGGCGGACAGTATGGAGGCACCTGAAACGTTGGTTAAGCCTCTTACAAAATGAACAGTGTGTGTGTGTGTGTTAGTCACTCAGTTGTGTCTGATTCTTTGCGACCCCATGGACTATAGGCCGCCAGGCTCCTCTGTCCATGGGATTCTCCAGGCAAGAATACTAGAGTGGGTTGCCATGCCTTCTCCAGGGAATCTTCCCGACACAGGGATCGAACTCAGGTCTCCTGCATGGCAGGCAGATTCTTTACCATTTGAGCCACCAGGGAAGCCCCAAATGAACAGTAACTACAACTAAATATGACTAGCAGTTTAGGCAACTTCAGTGAGCAGCATGCTGGGGTGAAGAAGAGGCAAATGGAAAGGAAGAAAAACACAGTCCCCAAGCTTTCCACGTACAAAGGGTCAGAGAAGTCTCTGCTCTTGGCCTTGGCCTTCCAGCACTCTCTATCTCTGTCTACTACCACGGAAGATCTCCCAGCTCTGAGGTCAAGCTAGTAGTCTTGTGACTAGAGAGTTGGTGTGCAAATTTGCTGGAAAGCTTAAATTTTTACACTGCCTTAAACATTTTTTTTTTTAATTTATACTTGTGCTCTCTAAATTTGGATGTCCCATGACAGAATCCTGGTCATCTTGAACCTAATTATGGCCCTGCCAGCGTTTATTAAAAATGAAACTCCACCCCCCCCCCCACTCTGATGCATTTTTACTGAGTTCTCAAAGCTGGGAAAATACTAAATATTCTACTAGTTCTCCAGCAGCCTGGAAAAAGCTCTGGAGACGCATGCAAAGGCCTAGACTGCCTGTTTATAAATTCCTAAATAAGAAGCCACTGTATTTAGGTTGAACACCATAAAATTTCTATTTTGTAAGTGAAAGGAAATTTATGTGAATCTCCAATTGTGTTGGCCATTTTTTTTTTCCTATCATAAGAAAATGGATACTACTGACTTTACTCCCAGCCTAGGCCTATGTGAATTTTTTACCTGAAATAAACACATGAGTGGAAAACTCATTCAAACATAACACAAAAATTCTGCTTGTCATTGCAATAAGAAAAAATATGTGCTTCCATTTCCTTCTGATTTTCTGGTGCCAGCATTTCTGATTTCTTCTGCTCTATTAGTTAAGGAGTAAATAACATTATAAATTGACTTATAATACTTGAGATCACTTGTACAATAGCCAAAGCCCATAACTATAAATTCTAAAGCACAAAAGAGGAATTATATTTTGGCTATGGTCACTCATTTACCTACCTCCTGTATTCATATTGATCTCTACGTTGTGCTAAAATTCTTTGTGATTTGCTTTCTTGTTGAAGCTATGGGATATAATCAATAATGTGCAACTACCTGGAAGTTTTATAGAATACTGTCTAAATGTATTGATCATGTCTCTTTCTGCTTCTATATAATTAGATTTTCTCCGGTTATTTGTCATTTTAAAAGCTCATGTTTCACATGATACGAATAAACAAGAGATGTGATTTTATCCAGGGCAGAGAAAATTAGGAGATAGACATGTCTGTCTTTCTCTCTACCATAAGAGAAATGGAGAATTGTCCTTAAAAAAAGAAGTCTAATGAAAATAATAGAACAAAAATCAGGGCTTTAATTGAGAGGGACCACTGGGAGGAATCTTTATTTTTTTAATCAAAGTCCATTTGCTTACAATGTTGTGTTAGTTTCTACTGTATAGCAAAATGAATCAACTATACATGTACATATATCCCCCCATTTTGGATTTCTGTCCCATTTAGGTCACCGTGGAGGGTTGGGTAGATAGAGTTCCCTAAGCTATACAGTAGGTTCTTATTAGTTATCTATTTTATTCACAGTATATGTATGTCAGTGGGAGGGATCTTAATGTACAGTGAAGAGGAAGCATGGAGGTGGTTGTCCTTGTTGTCAGCCCCAGGAGCCTTTCCAAAACATTTTAAAGGAAATACATTGTCATGCAACTGTTATTTCTAATGATGGAAACATGCTAGAAGAAGCAGAGTGAGACTGTCCAATGCTTGGGGAAAAAAAGCAGACGTGGTACCTCTTTACCTACTTGGACCCTCAGGGTCTAAACTCTTCCCCACTTCCTTTCCTCTCCATGTTGGGTTTTCCTTGGTATTTGAGCCTGAATATGCAAACACTCCCATTCTCACACCCCTTGTCCATCTCTACCTTGATGCATACTCGCAAAATAAGATGATTTTGATCTTTTGCCATGATGAGGCAGCAATATAGTAGCAAGTGTCTCCTTGAACTTGACCCTTTGAAACATGATCACCATGTGCTATGCATAAAGTTAGCTTTAGTTACTGCTCCCACAATTATACCTCAGTAAAAGGCTTTTATATTCATTATTACTTAGGCAGACTAAATGTGTTTTCTCTCCTATGTGCTAGTGTAAACACACACATGCACACACCCCTTACATTAGTTAGGCCCATTGAAAGAGAAAGATGGCTGACCTGGTTGGGGGTGGCTGAGGGTGCCTTAACTTTTTCTGGCTTGGCTCCCACTTCCTTATGTATTTCCTTCATGTACCCCTGTCGCTCTAGAGGTGTAACCGTGTCTGTTCCAAGCTGTATCTTTATCATCAGCAAGAACTCTTACAAGTGTAGTGAATGTGATTATTTTATATAAATGCACAATAGTATCTAGGCCTTGGAGACGTCTGATAACAGTATGTAAATATCCTTTGTTGAAGTAGTAGAACCTTCTCATAGGGAATGCCTTAGGTGATAGCCACAGAAGGACATGGACTAAAAATGCTTGTTTTTTCAGCAAATTCTTTTTTCCCCATTTCCCATTTCTTCTTTAGCACCAATCCATTGGGCTTTCTTGTTGAAAGGTTTCTAGAGACGTCTCTCTCATAATGTATATTGCTGTTGTTTAGTCACTAAGTCGTGTCAGACTCTTTGTGACCCCATGGAATGTAGCTTGCCAGGCTCCTCTATCCATGGGATTTTCCAGGCAAATATACTGGAATGGAGCTATTTCCTTCTCCAGGGGATCTTCCTGACCCAGGGATGGAATGCGCGTCTCCTGCATTGGCAAGAGGATTCATTTCCACTTAGCCACCAGGGAAGCCCTCATGATAATGTTTATAGGATTCACAATTTGTGATGACTGATGACCACTGGGGTCCATCAGAGACACTAAAAAGGGATGAGAACAGACAGCGCTGAAGCTCCCCTGACCAACAGAGCCCCACTGAAGAGCTTGCCTAGGGGCTTCCCTGGTGGTCCAGTGGTTAAGAATCCGCACTTCCACAGCAGAGGGCATGGGTTCCATCCCTGGTCCAGGAATTAAGACCCCTCCTGCCAAGCAGCACAGCCCAAAAATTAAAAGGAAAATTAAAAAGGAAAAAAGACAAAGCTTGCCTAAATTTTTAAAAGTCTGGAACGTGACTAGAACTTCAGTTACCATACAACATAGTTGGCCTGAAAAGCTCTCAAAAAGAAAGTTTCTCTTTAACTTGATGATTGAACATTATATATTATTCCACATGTGTGAAAGCTATTTTTCAAGAGTAAATTTGCAGAGACTAGAGCTCAGAAAAAAATAGAAAAATTCAAATAGACTATCTCATGCAGTGTAGTCTGACTCCAAGTCGATAGATGCAGTAATTCTGGAAAAGATGTTAGATTAGACTATAAAATTGAAATCACTTTTTAACTGTATGTGGAATTACTTCTTCCTAATAAAGCCAAACTCCACTGGCAGTAGGTATGGGGAAAATAAGTGCTTTTTTTTTTTTTTTAAGTTTCATAGAAAATGTAGCAGGTAAGAAAAAAAACTTTAATTGGTACTTTTTATAGTATGACTTGAAAAAAATGGTATCTCTGTTGAATCTGCTGAGTTGTTCTTTCCACAGAATTTAAATACAATGTCATAGGAGGAGGTTTGCTGTTAAAACATGTCTTTTTTTTTTTTTGCTGTGTTCATTGTAATTATGGCTGGTACTGAGAAGTTTCAGTAAGTTTCAATTTCTCTACCTCCCTTACTTGGAGAAATTTTGGAAATGTACTCTGTGAATAAAATGTTTTTTTATATAGCTTGTGAAGTCTTTTTATTTCCCAGAAGCATTTGGGTAATTCTATTTTCTTTTCTTCCTTTATTTTTGTATGCATATCAGCTACACTGCTTTTTTTTCCTTCTGGTTGCAAACTCAATGTTATTTAGTGAGAAAATTACTTTAGAAATACAGAATTATAAATGCTGTGTCTAGGATGCTAGGACATTATTTGTACTTCTTATGCAGGTGAAAGTTACTATCTACTGGGCAACGTAAAGTAGAAGGAAAATCGAGCATTTATTTAACATGGCATGTGTACACAAGCCTACTTTTTCCAGGGATAACATTTTTCCTTAATGCAATAATTCAGTATTGGTATGTGTGTCCTTGCGATACATTAAAAAATTTCCAACAAGGTTCAAAATATTTTAATTCAGTAACTTGGACAAGCCTAAGTGTGCCTTCTTGCCTGAATTATTTAGAAAACTGCTTCAAACTTACATTTTCCCTTGAGCTCTGGTGGCCCCGTTCTGCCACTTTTTCAAGAGGGAGAGATATCAGGAAAAATGACCTTGGTCCATCCATTACCATACACTTCACCTCAGAAATGACCAGGTGCTTTGTGCAGTTCTCCTTATTAATTCTCTGACTTCATTCTCACATAACAGCTTTTTGGACTGTAGCTATTTTAGGAAAGGACATTCTATTACCCAATGTTAAATCTTCATGAGGTTTAGCTGAATCATTTGGGAGAAAAGGACAGAGCTCCAGCATAAATGTGGGTTACTGTAATCTATTCTCAAATCACATGAGAAAAATAGATCTTGCTTGTTTTCACCAACTATCATTAAGTAAAGAAATCTAGGTATTACTGAATCCTGCTGTTCTACGTTATTTCGATTTAAGCCTTCAAAAGCAGATATTAAGAGTCCAAAGGCATTAATTACTCAAGAATTCCCAAACCGGAGTGGAGGCTAATTACATGTCACAGACTCTATTTTTGCTTGAAAAATTATTATATGGGTATACAGTTAGATTCTTAATGATAAAAGTCTAAACACATAGGAAGATTGAATTAAATCTTGTGAAGTTCATTGTGAGTGATCAGGAAACCATGGAATGAAATTGAGGCCATATCTCCTTATGCTTAATGCATGATTCTGAGACATATTAACTAGTTTCTAGGATTTTGAAAATGTGGGAAAACAAATCCTTTGTTAACTCTTTTATATGGATAGAAAGTGAATTTCTGTCCTCCACAAGAGTCATGGTTTCCAGGCATGAATTAAAAAATCAGCCTCAATATTTGGAAACTTTTTCATCATAAACAATGAAATCAAAAATTATGTTACAAAACAATCGAGAGTTTATTGATCTCAAGATATCCTTTGATCAAGAGGATTCTGACCTTTGTGTGTGGAGGAAGAGGGCACAATAAGAATGGAGTATGATTGTTCCTTTGGTGAGTCTGCTGTAATTAACATCACACCAGGTGAATTACTGATCTGTTTGGAAATGGTTTTATATTGGCCTATGCTATTACTGCTTGGGCACCCAGCAGTGGTGAAACTCAGATTATTGATTGTATGCACAATCTCCATACCTGTTACTAAAAGAACTTTGTATACAGAAGACTATCAAGAACTGAGAAAAGAGATTCATGGTATCTGTGCCACATACTGTTTTGTCTCGATCTCTTATAAAGGTTAAGACTGAGATGGGGGCAGTTAATGCCTTAAAAGGTCAAGAGTGGTTTCAGTGCTTTCCATCATGCAGATGCAGCAGTTTGTTCTCACTGAAGTAGACATTTATACTGGATTTGTCTTTACTGTCCTCAGTGCTCCTGCCATCACCACCATGTATCTGTGGCTTATGTATATATTACATACATTAGCATCTACAGAACGACTTATGTACCATCTTGGTACATATAACACACAGTGTCCTTTTGACCATGGACATATTTTATGGTAACTGCAGCCACAAAATTAAAAGATGCTTACCCCTTGGAAGAATAGCTGTGACAAAGCTCGACAATGTATTAAAAAGCAGAGACCTTACTTTCTCGACAAAGGTCCGTATAGTCAAAGCTATGGTTTTTCCAGTAGTCATGTATGGATGTGAGAGTTGGACTATAAAGAAGGCTGAGCGCCAAAGAATTGATGCTTTCGAAATGTGGTGCTGGAGAAGACTCTCTTGAGAGTCTCTTGGACTGTAAAATTAAACCAGTCAATCCTAAAGGAAATCAACCCTGAATATTCATTGGAAGGACTGATGCTGAAGCTGAAGCTCCAATACTTTGGGCACCTGATGTGAAGAGCCGAGTCATTAGGAGAGACCTGGATGCTGGGAAGGATTGAAGGCAGGAGGAGAAGGGGATGACAGAGGATGAGATGGTTGGATGGCATCACTGACTCAATAGACATGAGTTTGAGCAAGTTCTGGGAGATTGTGAAGGACAGAGAAGTCTGGCATGCTGCAATTCATGGGGTCACAGAGCTGGACACAACTTAGTGACTGAACAACAACAACAATATTTTACAACAAAAGAAGTGCAAAAAGGAACTTATGTCTATGGAATTAACAAGTATTACTCTTTATCATGGGCTTCCCAGGTGGCACTAGTGGTAAAGAATCTACCTGCCAATGCGTTAGACATAGATGTGGGTTCAATCTCTGGGTTGGGAAGATTCCCTGGAGAAGGGCACTGCAACCCAGTCCAGTATTCTTGCCTGGAAAATTCCATGGACAGGGGAGCCTGGCGTGCTGTAGTCCATGGAGTTGCAAAGAGATGGACATGACTGGGCAACTGAACAACAACAGCAATATGCTTGTATTACCGTTTAATTCAGAATATTTTCTAATTACCTTGTGATTCTTCTTTAGTTCATGGGTTTTAGACATGCACATTTCAATTTCCAAATATATGAAAGGTTTACTAGTATGTTTTTGCTACCTCTTTCTAATTTACTTCTCTCATGATCAGGAAATATGCTATGCCTGATTTAAATTTTTTGAAGTTTACTAAATCTGTTTTTATAGCCCAGCTTCCATGAGTGCAGTTGTTGGTAGGAGTGTACTAAAACTGTTTACTAGGTCAAGTGTATCTTTACTCACACTTTACCTATTTGCTCTTTCAGTTACAGAAAAAAGAAGTGTTAAAGTTTCCAAGTGTATCCCATTTATTTTTAGTTCTATAAAACTTATCCTTATATACTTTGCAATTCTGATGTAAACTACATCCACTGAGGAATCTGACTCCAGGCCGAACAACTGTCTGATCCTTTTGCCCCAACCATAGGTAATTCAAGGCCTTGCCCAGCAGGCCTCATGAGGAGAAACTGTCCCGGCCTCACCAGGTTTGTACAGAGCCAATGCGTTGATTTTCTGGAGTCCCTTGGCCTGCAAGAAAACCAAACCAGTCAAGCCTAAAGGAAATCAACCCTGAATATTCACTGGAAGGACTGATGCTGAAGCTGAAGCTCCAATACTTTGGCTACCTTATGTGAAGAGCTGACTCATAAGGAAAGACCCTGATGCTGGGAAAAATTGAAGGCAGGAGGAGAAGGGGATGACAGAGGATGAGATGGTCAGATGGCATTAGCGACTCAATGGACTTGAGTTTGAGCAGCTGCTGGAGATGGTGAAGGACAGGGAAGCCTGTCATGCTGAAGTTCATGGGGTCACAAAGAGTTGGACACAATTGAGCAACTGAACAACAAAGTCACTTTACTCTGTCTCTCCTGTCTTTTTATTCATATTTTAGTGTGTTTTGAAGGAGAAGGCAATAGCAATCCACTCCAGTACTCTTGCCTGGAAAATTCCATGGACGGAGGAGCCTGGTAGGCTGCGTGCGGTCCATGAGGTCGCTAAGAGTCGGACACACCTGAGCGACTTCACTTTCACTTTTGACTTTCATGCATTGGAGCAAGAAATGGCAACCCACTCCAGTGTTCTTGCCTGGAGAATCCCAGGGAGAGGGGAGCCTGGTGGGCTGCCGTCTGTGGGGTCACACAGAGTCGGACACGACTGCAGTGACTTAGCAGCAGCAGCAGTGTGTTTTGAAATAAGTATTTATGTCCCCCCCAAATTCAAACATTGAAATTCTATCCTACAATGTTATGGTATTTGGATGTAAGGCTTTTGATTTAGGGCTTGAATTAGGATTCAGTGAGGTCATGAGACTGGAGTCCTCATAAATGAAATTAGTGTGCATAGAAGAACCACCAAAGAATTTGCTTCCTTTCTCTGCTTTCTGTCATTTGAGGACACAACTAGAAATCAGAAATTTGAAGCCTCAAAGAGAGGTCTCACAAGAGCTTGATCATGCTGGCACCCTGATCTGAGACTTTTAGCTTACAGGAATATGAGAAATAAATTTTCGTTATTTATAAGCCACTCAGTTTTAGTACTTTGTTTGAGCTGCTCAGACTGACAGGAAGACAATGTGTATATTTTTACCATGTATTTTATGCAATACAATTACACAACCTTGCAATGCAATATTGTTGTTTCACTTTGTCTTTCAAAGAAATTGGCATATTAAAATATACTTTGCATATTTACCCCCATTTACTAATTTCATGCTTTATCATTCTTCCTGTAGAACTGGTATCATTTCTCACAGCTTGACAAAAATTCCTGTCTCTTTTCTAATAGTGCTGGCAGTAAAATCTCTCAGCTTTTGTTTATCTAAAAATGTCTGTAGTTCATCTTCTTTTTGAACCATGCTTCACTGGATATAGAAATATAGCTTGTTAGTTTTTAACATGTAAAATATGTTACTCCATGGTCTTCTAGTTTACTTTGTGTTTGATGAGGATTTTTCTAACATTATTGTCATATTAATGTGTGATTTTAGCTTCTTTTTCACCTTCTAGCTTCTTTTAGAATATTTTTCTTTATCTTTGTGTTTCAGCACCATAACAGAGATTTTACATTTGGATTTAACAACAAAGTCTCCAGTTCTAGATATCACATCAAGAAGGTTGTTGTTAGTAGTTTAGTGGGGCAGGAAGTGTCAGGCCAAATAAATTGTTGGTGTACCCGAGGACTTTTCCAGTCCTCTTTGCCCTGATTGTTAATAGCTTGACAGGCTTATTATTGCTATTGCTATTTAATAGACAAGCTACCTAAGGTCTCTGTGGGAGATGAATATTACACTTCATCTTAAAAGAAAGGTTAAAACAGAATTGGGTTGCTAATATACTTTTAATAATTATACTTTGGGGTACTTTATGTACCACACAATTTATCCATTGTAAATGTACAATTCAATGAATTTTAGTAAAATTTATTGTCGTGAAACCATTACCAAAGTCCAGTTTTATAATGCTTTTATAGATCCCCCAAATTTCCTACTTCCAGTAGTCAGCTTGGCTCTCATTCTTAACCCCAGACAACCATGAATCTGCTTTCAGTCTCTATAGTTTGGCCTTTCATGGAAACTTTATATAAATGATGTTTATATAAATGAAATAATAAAGTTATGTTAATAAAGTTTAAATAAATGCAGTTGTATTTTATATAAATGAAATAATTTGATATTAAATTCTTTGTCTGGTTTATTTCATTTAATAAAATATTTTTGAGACATCTCTTGTTGCATGTATCAGTAGTTTGCTCCTTTTTATTGCTGGATAGCATTCCATTACATGCATTTGACACATTTTGATTATTAATTCATTAATTTATTAATGTACATTTGGGTTGGTTTAGGCTCTTGGCTATTTTGAATAATAATTCTATAAACATTTTTGTGCAGATTGCTGATTCACATGGCAATATTTTCCTTTTAAGAAACTACTAAAACTATTTTGCAAAGTAGCTATACCAATTTACACACCCAACATAAATATGTGATTGTTTCTTCACATCCTCCATGACAATTAGTATTGTTAATCTTTTAGAAAATATCCCTCTTCTCAATGGGTATAAAGTTAAAACGTTCTAGAGAACTTTCGTACAACATTGCATCTATAGTTATCAACATTATACTGTGTACTTAAAACTCTGTAAAGAGGGTATATCTCATGTGATTTGGTTTTTACGACAATAAAAAATGATAAAGAAAGTAAACAAAAATATCCCTCTTAGAGAGTATATAATAATATCTCTTTGTAGTTTTCATTTCCCTAATGACTAATTGACTATATTTTTGGTGTTCGTTAGTCTCTTATATATCTCCTTTGCTGAAATGTTTATTAAAATCCTTTGCATTGTACGTTTGGAGTGAGGAGTGTTTCCTCTTATTATTGCATTCTTAGATTTAAAGAAATATATTTTTTATGCACATCCTTTCTCAGATTTGCAAATATTTTTCCTTGTCTGAATTATTTTTTCATTTTATTAATGATGTCTCTTGAAATAAAAGAATTTTAACTTTTATGAAGTTCATTTTGTTTTCCATAAAGATAGCACTTTAGTGTCATCTGAAAATAAAGACACATGTATTTATTTTTTTCAATATGCCTTTAATTTTAAAGAATTAAATTAAAAGAATGCCTTTAATTTTACTCTTGCCTTATTGAGTTGACTTCAACTACAAGCATAATGTTGAATAGAAATGCAGAGAATAGATGTCTTTGCCTTATTCCTGATCTTAAATAAAAACATTTCATCCTTCAGGATTAATACGATGTTACCTTTAGTTTGTTTGTTTGGTATATGCCATGTACCAGAATGAAAAATTTGAATTCTATTCCTAGTTTTTTTTTGAGAATTGTTACCGTGGGTGACTGTTGCTACTTACAAATGCATTTATGCGTACCTATTGAGATGTCAGTCAGTTCATTAGCTCAGTCGTGTCCGACTCTTTGCAACTCGTTGGACTGTAGCACTTCAGGACTCCATGTCCATCATGACCTCCCAGAGTTTACCCAAACTCATGTCCATTGAGTCGGTGATACCATCCAACCATCTCATCCTCTGTTGTCCCTTTCTCCTCCTGCCCTCAATCTTTCCCAGCATCACGGTCTTTTCAAATGAGTTAGTTCTTCACATCAGGTGGCCAAAATATTGGAGTTTCAGCTTGCATCAGTTTTTCTAATGAAAATCCAGGACTGATCTCCTTTAGGATGGACTGGTTGGATCTCCTTGCAGTCCAAGGGACTCTCAAGAGTCTTCTCCAACACCACAGTTCAAAAGCATCAATTCTTTGGCACTCAGCTTTCTTTATAGTCCAACTCTCATATCCATACATGACTACTGGAAAAACAATAGCCTTGACTAGATGGACCTTTGTTGGCAAAGTAATGTCTCTGCTTTTTAATATGCTGTCTAGGTTGGTCATAACTTTCCTTTCAAGGAGCAAGCGTCTTTTAATTTCATGGCTGCAGTCACTATATGCAATGTTTTGGAGCCCACAAAAATAAAGTCAGCCACTGTTACCACTAATTCCCCATCTATTTGCCATGAAGTGATGGGACCGGATGCCATGATCTTAGTTTTCTGAATGTTGAGCTTTAAGCCAGCTTTCTCACTCTCCACTTTGACTTTCATCAAGAGGCTCTTTAGTTCTTCTTCGCTTTCTGCCATGGGTGGTGTCATCTGCATATCTGAGGTTATTGATATTTCTCTCAGCAATGTTGATTCCAGCTTGTGCTTCATCCAGCCCAGTGTTTCTCATGATGTACTCTGAATATAAGTTAAATAAGCAGGGTGACAATATACGGCCTTGAGATAGTCCTGTTCCTATTTGGAGCCAGTCTCAAACTACCGCACAATTGCGCTCATCTCATATGCTAGCAAAGTAATGCTCAAAATTCTCCAAGCCTGGCTTCAGCAGTACGTGAACCATGAATTTCCAGATGTTCAAGCTGGATTTAGAAAAGGCATAGAAACCAGAGACCAAATTGCCAACATCCTCTGGATCATCGAAAAAGCAAGAGAGTTCCAGAAAAACATCTATTTCTGTTTTATTGACTATGCCAAAGCCTTTGACTGTGTGGATCACAATAAACTGTGGGAAATTCTGAAAGAGATGGGAATACCAGACCACCTGACCTGCCTCTTGAGAAACCATGCAGGTCAGGAAGCAACAGTTAGGACTGTGACATGGAACAACAGACTGGTTCCAAATAGGAAAAGGAGTACATCAAGGCTGTATATTGTCACCCTGCTTATTTAACTTATATGCAGAGTACATCATGAGAAACACTGGGCTGGAGGAAGCACAAGCTGGAATCAAGATTGCCGGGAGAAATATCAATAACCTCAGATATGCAGATGACACCGCCCTTATAGCGGAAAGTGAAGAGGAACTAGAGAGCTTCTTAATCAAAGTGAAAGAGGAGAGTGAAAAAGTTGGCTTAAAATTCAACATTCAGAAAACTAAGATCATGGCATCTGGTCCCATCACTTCATGGCAAATAGATATAGAAACAGTGGAAACAGTGGCTGACTTTTTTGGGGGGGACTCCAAAATCACGGCAGATGGGTGATTGCAGCCATGAAATTAAAAGACACTTACTCCTTGAAAGGAAAGTTATGACCAACCTAGACAGCATATTAAAAAGCAGAGACATTACTTTGCCAACAAAGGTCCATCTAGTCAAGGCTATGGTTTTTCCAGTGGTCATGTATGGCTGTGAGGGTTGGACTGTGAAGAAAGCTGAGCGCCGAAAAACTGATGCTTTTGAACTGTGGTGTTGGAGAAGACTCTTGAGAGTCCCTTGGACTGCAAGGAGATCCAACCAGTCCATCCTAAAGGAGATCAGTCCTGGGTGTTCATTGGAAGGACTGATGCTGAAGCTGAAAGTCCAATACTTTGGCCACCTGATGCGAAGAGCTAACTCATTTGAAAAGACCCTGATGCTGGGAAAGATTGAGGGCAGGAGGAGAAAGGGACAACAGAGGATGAGATGGTTGGATGGTATCACCGACTCAATGGACTTGAGTTTGGGTAAACTCTGGGAGTTGGTGATGGACAGGGAGGCCTGGCATGCTGAGGTTTATGGGGTTGCAAAGAATCAGACATGACTGAGCGACTGAACTGAACCGAACCAGATATACCTTCAACATATGAAAATTCACTTCATTTTTTATCACTAGTATTTTCTAACAGCTAGAAAATCAGTTTGGAAAAATAGTTGTTCTCTTTCATAGCAAGAAAGTAATAAAATGTCAGCCCATGACAAATACTACAAAAGATTCACAGGTCATTTACAAAGTAATTTGTAAAATATGTAGATATATGGCACAACTTCTTTATCTGTTCATCCACTGATCAACACTAGGTTGTTTCTGTGTCTTGGCTATTATAAATAAAGCTGCTGTGAACATGGGAATACAGATGTCTTTTCAAGTTAGTGCTTTTTTTACCTCTTGATATATTCCCACAAGTGTAATGGTTAGATAATATGGTAGTTCTAGTTTTAATTCTTTGAGCATCCTCTACACTCTTTTCTATAGTGGCTGCAGTTATGCTGATTTATTACTTGTGCTCATTATCTTGATCTTGTTAATGCTTTTAACTCATCAATATGATTTTGAGAAATGTTCCTACCTTAAAGATTCATCAGGATGTTCAATGTACCATTATTACTGTTTCCTATTTTACTTCAAATGAATCATGTATCTTTACAAGCAAACTCTTTCTGTTCCAAAAAATCAGGAACGTGATGACAAATTAGCATCTTATTGATAGCCCTACACAAAGTACAAATAGATCACATTGTCACTCATTACTCTGAAGTTTCTCTTATCTATTCAGAGGGAGAGTTGCAAAATTTCCTGCCTCTAGTTGCATTGCTCAGGACATAATAAGCAACCTTTTGGCATGTATCTCAGTAATAGAACGCAACACAGCTCCATTGATTCTGGGTCTCTTCCCCCTCTTAGGCCTTGTAGAAAATTTTGTTGTTGTTGTGCAACACAATCATAATTCTTTCAAAAAATAGTCAGTGTACACTAATTGATTTTAGTGTAATTTTCCTGCAGTTTTTGCATACGCACTAGATTTATGTTTTAAAGACAAGTGTGGCTCTATGTATATACATATGTGCGTATAAATATGGATGTGCAATTGTTAAGTGCATCTTAACATATACCTTTCAAAGCATATTCAAATGACAGATAAATTTAACAAACTTGATATAAACAGTGCTCATAACTCAACTGATGTGAAATGTGCCATAACCAAGTGTGCCCATGTGTAGACAATGGCAACTATGTCAGGAATACTGCTCAGCTAAGAGTGATCGTGAAAGGCATCTATTTTAAGATGCTGTTTGACTCCAGAAGTGTGAAAAGGTGTGAATCAATAACATGTTTTATTTTCCAGTAATGGGAGGAATGAAAAGGCATTTGTGAAAGTGACTGAAACAGTCAGTGCTGCTGTCGAGGAGAATTAATGAGTTCTAATATTCTAAAACCCATCCTTCCCCCTCAGAAGAATAAATCAGAGAGATAAGAAAAGAAAAAGGATCTTGAATTAAAGGAGTGAGTCTGAGATGGTTCCCTTGAAAACTCACTCAAATTGCTGTTGACCTGGGCTCCTTCACACAGCTCTTTTCGCACACTAGGGGGCTCTCAACACAATGACATGTCAAATGAAAGTATTGATGGTTGTTTAGTTTTTATGTCATGTTAACTCAAGAAATATTTATTGAGCGTGAGTTATTAACATTACAATGATCTTTCTGAGGAATGTAAAAATTACTATGTTCTGTACCCAGTCTGTAGGAAATTTACAATTTGGTAAGGGAGATAAAACATGTATAAAAATTAGAATAAATGAAGCCATGAGACAAATGTTGTTAAGTTAAAACAAAGAATTATAAAAATTCAAAGGAGTAGTGAACGCTTGCCTAGTTTAAGTTTCACTGACTTGGAAAAACAATGGCATTTCCATAATGCAGTGGTCAGCCCCTGTATTTCAGGTGATTCTTCTCATTGGGGTTTGAGCAAGAATCAGCCACTTCTTGCTAGTGCCTTCAAGGGACAGCTGAGGTAGTGGTGGCAACATGTGCTTGTTCTTGTCTTTCTCTCCCTTTTTCTTTTCTCTTCACAGACTTCCCTTCTATCTGTGTTTTCTTTCTTGGAGTATTTATTCCAAACCACAATGGCCCAACAGTGACTGTAATATGCAGTCTTAATCTTAAGGGTCACATTATGGACCTAAGAATTTGTCTACTCCAGTTCCAAGGTAATTTCTGGAACATATTTTTCTCCCCAGGAAAAATTGTGGCCATCAACACCTCTGATTAATAATACTAAGTTGTCCATTCCAGTTCCAAGGTAAATTCTACAACATTTTTCTCCCCAAGAAACTATGGCCATCAACACCTGTTACTAGTATTACTGTGTATGCATTTTCCAATGTTGCCAAAACTGCAATGAGATCTTCAACTGTCTTTGAATTAAAGAAGCAAATTGGCAGAGCAGGAGCAGAAATAGAGTTAAAGAAATATTGACCTCTTTCCATTACCACCATGCATACACATTTTTTCCCACTTCCTACCCCAGCTATATTCTGGCCTTACTTTCTGAGCTCTTAGACCTCCCAAAGCTATAGTCTTTGGGACATTTTGAAATCTTTCCTGAGAATTCAAGAGGTCTACTCAACTCTAGGGGCCCAGGGCAAAAAAAAAAAAAAAAAAAAAAACCTATATTTTCTTATTTTGGCTTTCCTTCTTCATTGAGAAACTATCTAAAGATTCATTTAAATTATTTATTTAAAAATCCAAATTTAAAAGAAGCATCAGATTTAAAGTGTTCTGAAAATCCTACTCTCGTATAACCTTTACTCAAAGGCAACAATCATTAATGTTTTGCCCATATTTATCTATCTCTCTAATCATTGCTACTGTTATTATTGATGAAACATCTCAGAGTAAATTCCAGACACCGTAATCTTTTAATCATTTAATTCTTCAGCATATATCTCCTAACAGCAAGGACATTTTCCTACATAACCACAGTATAAAGATAATTTCAGAAACTTAATATTGATGTAATAGTATCATATAAGTATTTTTATTCATATTTTATCAATTGTCCCATTTATGATCTTTAAAATTAGTTTTCTTTTTCCTGTTCCAAGATCCATTCTAGGATCACACATTGCATTTAGTTGTCATATCTTTTTAGTCTCCTTCAATTTGGAACTATTTCTCTATCTTTAACATTGAAGATTTTAAGAGTTCAGAGTCATCAGAAAGTCTCTGAGTTTGGGCTTGTCTGATAGCTTCACCTGATTAGATTCTGTTAATGCATTTTTTGGCCGGAATGCTACACATTCTGAGAATATTATATCGAGACATATGATTCCTCTCCTTAGGGCCTGAAAGATTTTTTTCCTCCCTAAGTGATATAAGTATTCATTAAACCCAACCTCACCAAAAAAAGGGTGCTGTCTAGCTTTTGAATTTTTTGCTAATGTGATAGGTTAAAAAAAAATGGTATCTTAATATAGTTTTTAAAAATCTTTCTTGAAGTAGAATTTAAAAGGAATAACATGAATACATTTTAAGTGCACAGTGTGATGAGTTTTTGGCAAATGATGTAAGGGATAGATATGTCCATCACTCTAAAAAGTTTCTTGTTCTCCTTTTCAGTAAATTCTCCCAATACTGGCCCCAGAATACCACTGTCTGCTTTCTGACACTATAGATTAGGTTTTTGTACTGTAGAATTTCACACAAATGGAATCATATGGACACATTTGTGTCTGTAAGGAAGAAAATACTGGTGGTATCCCTATGGTAGATTACACAAAGAAAATGAGATTTATGTTTAGTATGATTGAATTCAGGCTAGATGACCTGAAATATATAGATTATAAGTAAAACTGAATTATTCTAATTTTAAATAAAATACACTTTCTATTCTAAATGTTTTAGTTGGTCTTCCTACTATACCAATATAATAAGCTACAAAGGATGGCAGAATTTTACTATCTGTAGGAATCTTAAGACATCATTTTTATAAGTTCTACCCTTACTCTGGAATAACTTTTTGTAAACCTTCTGTGACAAGGATTCTGTATCTTCCAAAGAAATTAATTTCCATTTAAAATAACCTTCTTTGCCCTTGGGATGCTATATTGAGATCAGTGGTTATTTCTGGAAAAAGGAAAAAAGACTGAGTTTAATTCTACCTTTCCAAATAAATGCATTCTGAACAAGTGTTGCAAGGGTTATATGAGGGGGGAGGGGGGATATAAGTGCTCTCATTTATAAAACTGTCTTTTCTCTAAAGGTCCTCAGTTTATCAAGGGGCACATTGCACTAATGATTTTATTGAAGCGTTGATTCCATACCATCTTAACTTTTCATTGTGTCATAGGCGTCTCTTCTGGGGTTTAGGAGAAAAAAAGGAACTTTGCATCTTTGATACTTCATTTAGCACTGACTTCACTGGGTGTTAGTGCTGCTTTTAGCAATCTAAGTACGTGGGTGAGCACGGTGAACAAACCAAGCTGATGCAATAAAGGAAGATCCACTTGATTGAAACATCTAATAACCCCCTCAGAAATCAATCCCTACCATACTTGTATTCATAACTAAGCTTCTTGGTAGCTATGAATCAATACCTGTGTGAGTTCAAAAGAAGAAAAGCAATTAATCTTCAATACTAGAGAGAAATATGCACTGTTCTGGTGTAAAATACTTCCCAAAACTGAACCTCGTCTGCATAAAGTGTATCTCTGATTCAACAGCTAAATGAGGAAATAAAGCCCTGATATTTCAAGTCAGTGATGCTTTGGTTTGCTTTGCTTTTCAGATGGTACTTTTGGGGGGCGGGGAGGGAAGTTGATAGAAAATGACACACAGGGAGGTGGGGAGAGTGGCAGGCTGGGAGGGTAGAGAAAATAAGGGCATGTTAAACCACTGAAAATACAAACTTAAAAAAACCCAGTAACTTTAAGGTCCAAGATGGCAGCGCCCATGTGTGTCCCGGAAGTGGAAGCTGCGGGGTCTCTGGCCTGCCCTGCACACCCGCGTGGCCGACGCCAAGAACCGCGAGACGGCGAGTTCTGGCGGGCGAGAGAGAGAGAGGGACAAGCCAGTGACCTGCGAGGAGGCACGCGCCTCGCCACATCACCCACCGGGAAAACTGGCCATCCCTGCAAACAGGTAACTTGGATGGGGAGGACCACACTGCAGAGCGAACGGTGGAAGACGTTTTCCTTCGCCAATTTCTGATGGGCATCTTCCCAGCCTGCCTGGCCAATCAGCTTATTCTAAAGCTCAGGGCTAATCAGGTTTGCTCAACTCTGGGAGATAGTGGGCGACAGAGGAACCTGGCCGTGCTGCAGGCCATGGGTTGGCAAAGAATCAGACCACGACCTAGCGACTGAACAGCAACAACCGGAGCAGGTAGAATTCTGTGACCTGGGCCCTGCCACACAAGTTCTACTTCCTTATGGGTTATGGTGAGACACTGTCCCACTTTTACAAATGTCCTGTGCCTCTCCAAACTGTGCCCTCAAAGGTTGTGTATATCTATGACAACTGCCTTTGGGCGGGGGCGGTGGAGAAGACAAGTGTAGCTTGCAAAGGACAGAAACTTGTGGAAAAGGGCTGAAGTAGAAATAGGAGAAAGACATCCACTCAGACTATGAAGGCTCTGTCTTCAAGGTAGCTGTTGAAGAAATGGCTGTTCATTGTGTCTTGTCTCTGGGTCCTTCCTAAGAACTAGACTGGGGTTTCTCTGAGGATGCCCCAGGGTTCTCAGGTAGGATGCCAGTTACCTGAGGTATAGCAGTAGTATCTTGTGCCAAACACTGTGTCAGGAACTTTACCTGAAGATTTTTGCCTTCTCTTAAAATGGAAAGATCCATTTTTTGGCGATTATAAAGCAATGTTAATTTAAAAAAAAAATCAAAACAATAGGGATATGTGTTAAATCAACCATGTAATTTACTCCTATTTCTTGCCCAGAGAGAACCACTGTGGTTCAAATTCCACAACAATTTGTTGTGTTTTATTTTCAGATATACTTTTATCCCCCAGAAATACTATAGTGCATACTCATCATTTATTAAATAATTTTTAGCTGTGCAAAACTAGTAACTCTGATAAGAAAGACACCAACACAATTACATGATATTTCTAATAGTTTGGCATTGTTAACTTTAAAACTGCTAATCAAATTTCTAAATAAAAAAGTCTAAACAATTTGTAAAGATAAACGATTTATCAAATAATTTCAGTAGCATTGGTAAAGACCAACCTCATATTGACTACACACACACATTAAATAGGAAAGAGTCTGCAGTAATCTTTGATTGTCAGGTTCTACATATTGAAATATTTTCCTTGATAATTTTAACAGCTTCATTGAGGTACAATTGGTATATAATAAATTGCACATATGTAAAGTATACAGTTGGCATATGTACACATCTATGAAAAACATCACCACAATCAACATAATGAGTATATTAATCATACCCGAAAGATTCCTTGCACACCTTTGTACTTCTGCTTCCTGCCTATCCCCACCTCCTTCCAACCCCTGGCAAACACTGATCTATATTCTGTTATTATAGAAGAATTTACATTTTTTAGAATTTTCTATAAATAAGATCACACAATGTATACTCTTTATTTTCTGGCTTTTTATCTAGCAAAACTACTTTGAGATTTATCCATGTAGTTGCATGTATGTGTGCATGCTCAGTTGCTCAGTTGTATTTGATTCTTTGCAACCCCATGGACGGTAGCCCACCAGACTTCTCTGTCCATGGAATTTTGGCAGGCAAGAATACTGGAACAGATTACCATTTCCTACTTCAGGGGATCTTCCCGACCCAGAGATCAACCCATGTTTTCTGCATCAGCAGGCAGATTCCTTACCACTGAGCCACCTGGGAAGCCCCATGTATCAATTGTTTATTCCTTCCTATGGCTCTCCCATGTTTTCCATTTACTTCCTGATGGACATGTGTTGTTTTGTTTTGTCTTCGTTTCTCAGTCTTTGGCTATCAGAGACCAAATTGCTATGAGCTGTATGTACACGTCTTTGTGTGGATGTTTGTTTTCAATTCTTATACCTACATGTGAGATGCCTGGGCTACATGATAGCCCAGAAATGTTTAACTTTCTAAGAAACGACTAAACTGTTTACAATATGGTAATAACAAAATTTTACATTCTCACTAGAGACCTAGTTCAGTCAATTAAATTTAGTCATTTAATAAGAAATATGCAGTAATATGGGCAGGATAAACTACTCATCCCCTGTTTCCAATGTCTTAAAAATCTATTGCTTCTTGATGTCCAACTCTTGTGACCCCGTAGACTGTAGCCCGCCAGGCTCCTTTGTCTATGGGACTTTCCAGGCAAGAATACTGGATTGGGTAGCCATTTCCCTCTCCAGGGGATCTTCCTGACCCAGGGATCAAACCCTGGTCTCCTTCTTTGCAGGCAGATTCTTTTACCAACTGAGCCACCAGGGAAGCCCTATTGCTTCTTAGATCTTCTATTTTGTTCTTTTGTGCCTGGTTTGTTTCAAGTTGGAAAGTAAGCCAACTCCCAGGTACTCCATCTTTGCCAGAAACCTCTCTCAATTTATATTAAAGGCAAGAAAACACTCCATGAGAGAAAAATAAAACAATGAAGTAAACAAATAAATTAAAAACCAATTTTCACTTGCCAATACTGCATTGGAATAATGGCTGTATCTGTGTTCAGCTGAGAATTTTCCCTACCAGTGAAGGCAGTTTAACAGTGTCAGGACTCTCTTAGCAAATTCCTCAGGCTCTGTTCTCCTTGGCTCAGGGTGATTTTCTTTTCACTTACTCATATAACAGTACATGTTTAGATTCTAGATGAGGACCTCCTCTTGAATGTAGAAAATGGAAACTGGCCCCTCTTAGAGAAACCTCTCCTGACCACCCAAATCAAAGTACCCCCTAGTTATTCTGTACTGCATCACTGTGGTTTTCTCTTTGTATTTTACTTATCATAACTTGATATTTTCTGTTTTTTAAAAAAATTATCTGTCTCTTGAACTAGAATTCTCTTCACGAAAGTACAGACTTTACAATCATATTCAGATTCTATTTCCTGTAGTCAGAATAATGTCTAGTGCATTAGAAGTGCTTGATAAAATATGTCAGAAGAGTATTTTCTGCCTCTGGCCTTGGAGCAGCTGTTGCTTTATTAATTAAAAAAAAAAAAAAGTGTCCTTAAAGAAAAGGAAACGTTAAAAAAAAATGTTGGTGTCACAAGGCAGCTCTGACATCCAAACTCCTTTTTGCTTCATTTTTTTTTTTTTTTTTTTTTTGTGTGTGTGTGTGTTTTTGCTTCATTTTTGTATTACCTCTGAACCTTTCCTGAAATCTTCTTGTCTGATTTTTTTCTGGCTGTTACTGTTCCTGTTGCTTCACATTTCCTGTTCAGGAACACTTGAGGTCTTGAGGTCATACCCTCCCTTGGTATCAACATCATGGGAGAAAGAAAAAAGGAGAAATCTGGGAGAAAGAAAAAAGGAGAAATCCTTTTTTCTTTCTCCCCACATCCTGCTACCAAATCCTAACTCTCTTTCACAGTCCTATACCTAGAAACACCTTGCCATTTCCTTAGCATCCTACTCATTTCAAGCCAAGCTTTTTGAAAGATGCCTTAACTGGTTATCTGCTTTGAGTTCTCCTTTTGCTTTTAGTTCATTTCATATATGACCAGCAGATATGTTCCTAAAGTAAATTCTATATGTGTTATCCTTCTGTTCAAAAAGCATTATTTCCTAAGCAAGAGTGCAAATTAGGAGCCTATAGTTCTAATGTAGATGGAATATATATTTTGCTTATTTGGCTTACTCAGTTTTTAAACTTTTTAGCCTTTGTTAAGCAATCAAATGACTTTACATCAAAACCAGAACTTCTGATTTTTCATGAAAACCTTAAAGATCTGCAAGTCCTAGGCCCAGGCTGTCATGAGGCATTAAAGAGCTGAGTGTTGAGTACCTCCTAAAGACAAAACAGGTCCACTCCAGTTTGTCCAAGTCCTCAACTGTCCTTTTTGATTCCTGATGCTGGGACTGATTTGTTACTTACTTACTGATTTGTGTGCTTGTGCTGTTGTTTTTCTTAGAGTGGAGAAATATTCTCTTTCCTCATGTAACTTTCAAAGAAAAGAAGATAAAAGATAGCCTGAGAAGCTATATGTTTAAATTATAATTGAAAAGCAACATATTTGCTTAAGGAAGTAAAGATAATTTCTAAGTGTTTAATATAAATTAAGTGTATGTCTGTGTCTTATACTTGGCCCTCTTCACCCACTTACGTTACCTGCCTGGCCTCTGTTGCAGTGAGAATTTGTGACCCTATCCTTTTTCAGAGTGAGAACACACTCCTCACTTGGTCCAGTACTGTCAGGGCGGAGACCTAGTCTGACTTTTTAACCTCATCTTCTGCTGCTCCTATTCTATCTCCAACCCAAGTTGTTGTAGCTGCACTTCTCAGCTACTGTCCTCTAGGCCTAAATCTCCCTCCTTCAGTTCCCCCACAACTCCTTTCTAAATAAAATCCTTACCCACATCAGTTCAGCTCAGCTTGTTCACTCAATCATGTCCAACTCTTTGAGACCCCATGAACTGCAGCATGCCAGGCTTCCCTATCCATCACCAACTCCCAGAGCTTGCTCAAACTCATGTCCATTAAGTCAGTGATGTCATTCAACCATCTCATCCTCTGTCTTCCCCTTCTCCTCCTGCCTTCAATCTTTCCCAGCATCAGGGTCTTTTCCAAAGAATCAGTCCTTCACATCAGGTGGCCAAAGTATTGGAGTTTCAGCATCAGTCCTTCCAATGATATTCAGGACTGATCTCCTTTAGGATGGACTGGTTGGATCTCCTTGCAGTCCAAGTGACTCTCAAGAGTCTTCTCCAACACCACAGTTCAAAAGCATCAATTCTTTGGTGCTCAGCTTTCTTTGTAGTGCAACTCTCACATCCATACATGATTACTGGAAAAACCATAGCTTTGACTAGATGGACCTTTGTTGGCAAAGTAATGTCTCTGCTTTTTTTACCCACCTACACTTTGTGAAAATCTTCCCATCTTTGAGGCCCTGGTCAAAGTCCACCCTCTCCAGGACCCATTACTAACTGTTGATTAGATGCTGTCTCCCTTCACTTAGCTGCCAGAGCACCATGTTTCTCCTTCACAGAGCCTGGATTGGCTCCTGGGTTTAGTTCCCTACTGAGGATCATGCCTCGGCTTCTGGAAGGCCCCAGATATGCAAATCTTGCTTTTAGAAATGGAGAGAATGAAGAGAGTTCATTTACAATAAGTCCCCTACATTCAAGCGAGTCTGAGAGCACATTCTTTGGTCCAATTTGTTTGTAAGTCCAACAAGCTTAGCCTAGGTACCCAACTAATACTAATCAGCTATATAGTACTATACTGTAATAGGTTTATAGCACTTTTTATACAAATAATACATAAAAGCAAACAAACACAAATAAAGCATTTTTAATCTTACAATACAGTAGCTGGAAAAGCACAGTATTCCAGTACAACAGCTGGATACACAGGCCGGCATCCAGTGAACAGGCAAGAAGAGTTACTGACTGGAGAAGGGAGAGGAGGTAGGAGATGGTAGAGCTGAAGAATCATTGGCAATAGGAGATGAAAGGCAAATTTTGATTTCATTCATGCCTGATGTTGATGGCGCAGGTTCTGGTTCCTTGCTGAATTTAATTCTGTCTACCCTTTTGAAAAAATGATCCAGTGAAACCTGGGTAGTAGCTCTTTTTTTCTCATCATAGATATCATGGTAGCATTGGATTGCATTCTGGACAGCTGGTGCAACCTTCGGGTACCATTCTTTGTTCGGGTCCTGTGATTCAAAAACTAACGGTGGAGGTTTAGTCGCTAAGTCATGTCTGACTTGTTGCAACTTCATGGACTGTAGCCTGCCAGGCTTCTCTGTCCATGGGATTTTCTAGGCAAGAATACTGGAGTGGGTTACCATTTCC
Organism: Cervus canadensis; assembly: GCF_019320065.1. NCBI lineage: Eukaryota > Metazoa > Chordata > Mammalia > Artiodactyla > Cervidae > Cervus > Cervus canadensis. The sequence goes on along the minus strand of NC_057406.1, from coordinate 30,779,222 downwards.
TTCTCCAGGGGATCTCCCCAGTTCAGGGATTGAACCCTGGATTGGGAAGATCTGCATTGCACATCTGCAAAGAATCTGCATTGCTGGCAGATTCTTTACCATTGAACTACCTGGGAAGCCCAAAATGTTAGTCAGTCGTGTCTAACCCTGCAGTTCCACAGACTGTAGCCCGCCAGGCTCCTCTGTCCATGGAATGCTCTAGGCAAGAATACTGGAGTGGTAGCCATTCCCTTCCCCGGTGATCTTCCCAACCCAGGGGTCAAATCCAGGTTTCCTGCATTGCAGGCAGATTCTTTACCAGCTGAGCCACCAGGGAAGAACTAATAAGAAATATTAGTTAAGAAACTAATAAGAAAAATTCCCTTGCCATTTCCTGCATTGTAAATCGCTCTGCTTCTTCAGTTACTTCTTCTTCTTCATGTCTCTCTTTGTCCTTCCTCTGGGCCTCTAACTCCATCAGGTCTTCATTAGTAAGCTCCCTGTGCTGTATAGCATGGAGTTCAATGTTATAAGAACAAGTGACTTCTATCACCTTTTCACCTCAATCCACTCTTTTGATTATTTTCACTTTTGAAATTTTATCACTTGGCACTTCTTAGTGGTACAAGCTACATCCCCACTGATTTTTTGCCTGCTTCCAGATGTCCTGGGCTTGAAATAAAGATACTGTACTACTGTACCCTACACAGTACTATATAATGAAGTACACAGAAGTGCAACCACTTGTAGGGGACGTATGCACATGATGATGTATACCAGACACATGACTTAACTTCCATGTTTGGACATGCAAACGCACATTCTCATCTTTGAAAGTTTGCAAAGAAGGTTCACATGTAGGGGATTTACTAGGACATTAAATATCAGATAAAAACTTCTAATATTTACAGACAAATGAAGACATTTTACTCATACATTAGTACACAACACATAGGCACACACTCTCACGCAAGTGAGAGCAGAAGGACTATTTCACATGGGCACACACACACAGACACATTCTGTGTGGTTAAGAGCAGATGTTTTCAAGCTAATCATATTTACCACTGACTGTGATAGTCTAAGTGTGTTCTTAAGTAAATTACTTAATTCCCTTGAGTCTGTTTCTTTTCACTAAAATACTTGAGTTTAACAATATTTCTTGTAAATAGTGTTGTTGTAAGGATGTGCATATAGAACACTGCAGTGTCTGACATATAATAAGTTCACTGTAAATGGAAGTTGTTGTGGTGGGTAACATTTTGGTAATATTACCAAAATATTTGAAATATTTGGTAACTTTTTAAAATAATTACTATACTTTCCTCTTTTGAATTTCCAAACGCACGGACTTTACCTCAGTACTCCTAGAGGTAGGAAAAGGGAATTATGCAATGTTACAAGAGAAAGCAAATAAAAGATCATTTTCCACATTCGACCTTGAAAACAGAATTATTCATTAAGATGTATTCTAGTGAACAGTTTATCATTTTGAAAGAAGACGTAAACTTTTCCTTAATATTCTCCTCCCACCTTTTTTTTTAAAGCCTAACAAGACTAGCTTCTTCACTTTCCCAACCAGTCCTTCCCAGACTTCCTTCAGAAGTCCCTCAGATATCCAGACAAGATGACTATGGATGATGGTCTGCCCCCTTCTGGCCCCAAGGGATTATGGGAGGAAGGAGAGGAAATGAGGGCAGAGTTAAGGGTTTGCACATGTGTTGCTATTGGCAGTTGTCACTTCTTGGTCATCACCGTCACACACACTGATACCCAGTCGTCACACCCACAAGGGCCCTGACGCTCTCTCAGGCAGGAGGAGGGCATTCCTGTCTGTATGATGCTGGAAGGGCTTTTCCTTCCCATACTATTAGATCTCTTTCAGTCAACTTTCAGTTCTTGAGCTATCAAGGCTCTTTTGCAGGACATCCAGTGCTACATCAAAGCATATTTCTGGCTGATGGTCAACCAGGCATCCTTTCAGCCCTTTTCTATCTCAAGATGTGTTCATTAAAGTTTTATCTAGTCTTCTTCTCCACATTTTTGAAGATGTGAGGATATTGTCCATAAAAATAAAATTCAAATGATTATTAACATGTATGTAAGAAAATTATACTTGAAATTCCTCCAGCCTGAGGTAATTATCTATAAAATTTAATGCATCTCCTTTTATATATATCTTTCTGCATATAGGTACACATTTATTGTTGTTGTTGTGCAGTCACTAAGTCATGTCCAATTCTTTGCTACCTCATGGACTATGGCGCGCTAGGTGTCCCTGTCCTCCACCATCTCCCGGAGTTTGCTCAAATTCAGGTCCATTGAGTCGGTGATGCTGTCTAACCATCTCATCCTCTGCTTCCCATGTCCCCTTTTGCCTTCAGTCTTTACCAGCATCAGGCTCTTGACATCACGTGGCCAAAGTGTATGTCTATGTAATTACATAATTTGTGCCATATCATGTTTGCTGTTTTTCTCAGAAACAATCTTCTTGATCTTTTTTATTACCTCTTTCTTCTTATGCAGTCATAACATCCATGTGTCATAAATGTTTGTGTCTTTCTCTAACTCATATTATCATATACAGACAAATACATATGTGTACCCACCCATAATACATGTATAGAAATGTAAGGCTTTGGGGGAACTGCTTGCTTTATAAAAATGGGATCATATTATGATATTTCTTTTTATGCTTATACCTTTGATGTATCTTTTTAATGGTATCATGATATTTTTACTGTATGACTATATCCAAGTTAATATAGCCATTTCCTTATTGATGAAAGTAAGGCTCCTATTATATATTTACTTTGATTTGGATCTGTAGTTTGTCTCATATTTTTATCAAGTTTTCGTTTTCAAAATCAATTTTAAGTCCTTTTATTATAGATAAAAACACTATCTGCCATAGTGTTTGGAAACAGTTTGCGTGCATGCTTATTGAGTCACTTCAGTCACATCTGACTCATTGTGACCCTATGGACTGTAACCCACCAGTCTTCTTTGTCCATAGGATTCTCCAGGCAAGAATACTGGAATGGGGTGTTGTGTCATCCTACAGTTGGAAATAATTTATATTATCTTAATTTATCATGTAATTTATGATATCTTTTCCCATTGTCATTGTTCATTTGCTAAGTTGTGTCCTACTCTTTGACCCTACTGACTGCAGCATGCCAGGGTTCCCTGTTCTTCACTATCTCCTGGAGTTTGCTAAAACTCATGTCCATTGAGGTAGTGATGCCATCCAACCATCTCATCCTCTGTCACCACCTTCTTATCCTGCCCCCAATCTTTCCCAGCATCAAAGTCTTTTCCAATGAATTGGTCCTTCGCATCAAGTGGCCAAAGTATTGGAGTTTCAGCTTCAGCATCAGTCCTTCCAATGAATATTCAGGATTGATTTCCTACATGATTTATTTTTATAATATCTTTCCTCATTAAACATTTATTTTCTACCTAGGCAAATATGTCTATTTTTTCTCTTACGTCTTGTAATAAAATGTTATGCCTCCTGTATCTATGCTCCATTTATATTATTTTTGCTTTATTTCTTTTAAGTTTTGCTCTATGTTTTGTGATTTTCCTTTGAGTGGCTCTTATAGGTTACCTGTTGGGCATTCATAAAGAACCAATCTCTCCTTTGAATCACTTGCCAACTTTTGTGATTGTGAATCATTTCTAAAGATCTTTTTAAAAAGGTTTTAATAGAATCTCCTTAAATGCTCTGATTATTTATTTTCTAAATTTGTCACTTATCTCTTCCAGCAGTTCTAATCCACAAAGTTCTTCCAAGTCTGGGTATTCTATTTGTTTTTCTTCTTTCTGGCTATTTGCTGATGGATTATAATTACCCATCACTTATTTGTGGTTTTATAGCCTTAGGTCTCAAACCAAGCTTTAGGGACCCCATGTGGCACAAACCTACTAGTGATGGGAGATGTACCATGCTTTGCACCTGTGGGCCAGAAACACATTTACTGACAAATTGTTGACATCTAGTCAAGACACAAAGATGAGGTCTCTCTTGTCTCAGATTTCCTCACCGAAAAGACTAAAGTCTCAAAGTATCAAATAGAAAGAAAGGAAGGAAAGAAAGAGGAAGGGAGAAAGAATGAAAGGAAGAAAGAAATAAAGAAAAGGAAGAAGAGAGAGAAAGAAAAGAGAGGCAGGAGAAGGAAGGAAAGAGAGAAGAAAATAAAGAGAAGCAAGAGTAGGAAGGCAAGTGGGAAGGAGGTAAGTTTATCTGGTAGACAGTCTAAGATGAGCTCTCAGCCAACAGACAGCATTAATTCTTACCCATGTAAGGGAGCCATCTTGGATGACCAACTCAGTTGTCATGTGACTCTAGTCCCAGCTTCCATGAAAGACTCCAAATCTGAATTGCCCAGCTGAGCCCATAACATCATAAAACCCTGAGAGATTACACTGTTACTTTCAAGTGCTGCTTTTTGGTAGTTGTTTGTTAGTCAGGAAATATATAATGAAATAGAAACAAATACCTATATGTGAGGTGTTTTTGTAACAAACACCTAAAACATGTAACATTGATTTGGGGACTAGACAGTGAGAAGAAGCTTGACAGAGCATAAGGAAACAGTTATCAAACTTTTGTGAGAGACAGTGAGGAAGTTATTATTGGAGTCCAGATGAGAGAGGATATATGGCAGAAATACTAGGAATACCATCCACTGAATAAATTTGGAAAATAAGAGTTCTTAACAAACATATAATTTTGCTAAGGAGAATTTCAGGCAAAATTTGAAAGTGATAGTGGTTTCTTCTAGTGTCTATAGTAAAAACAGGAGAGAGTTGAAGTAAAGAAGGAACTATCCAGTTTTTTTTTTAATCAGAATTTATGAAATAAGACCCATGACAGTGTTTCTAGCTAGCAAAAGGTTCTCAGCATAAGAAATGACCTCAGAACAAGATCACATCTTTGGCACTATCAGCAAAATATGGTCTCAGGGTAAAGATGAAGTCTAGGATGTGACTGTAAGATCTTTTGCTGATAACTCAGAAAGATAGAATGTTTGCGTGCCCCATATACCTCATAGACAATGGACTTTTGTGAATCTTAAGAGCATGACTCTCAGGCCTTATCTGCTAGATAAAAAGTCTTCTAAGAATCTCAAAGACATCATCTCAAAGCATTCCGTTCCTCATTCCAAAGAAGAATGTGACCTATCTGGGAGATATTTTGGGGTGTGCCTTTTTGTCTCACAGGCAGAGCAACAAAAAAATCACAGAAAGCTTACACCATTTTCCAAGAGCATTGCATTGGAAAGATAAAATAACAAACAAACAAAAACAACCACCTACTAGGACTTCAGGAACAGAGACAGTTCAAAAGAAAAAGAGCTCTTATAACCTCCAACCTCCTACAAGAATGAGTCAACCTGAGAAACATGCTCAGCTCTTAGAGCTCAGAGTGTAAAACCAAGAACTCAGAACAACACAAGAGAAGACTCTATGCATGGACATCACCAGATGGTCAACACCAAAATCAGATTGACTATATTCTTTGCAGCCAAAGATGGAGAAGCTCTATACAGTCAGCAAAAACAATACCAGGAGCTGACTGTGGCTAAGATCATGAACCCCTTATCACCAAATTCAGACTTAAATTGAAGAAAATAGGGAAAACCACTAGACTGTTCAGGTATGACCTAAATCAAATCCCTTATGACTATACAGTGGAAGTGAGAAATAGATTTATGGGACTAGAGCTGATAGAGAGCCTGATGAACTATGGACAGGGGTTCGTGACATTGTACAGGAGACAGGGATCAAGACCATCCCCATGGAAAAGAAATGCAAAAAAGCAAAATGGCTGTCTGAGGAGGCCTTACAAATAGCTGTGAAAAGAAGAGAAGGGAAAAGCAAAGGAGAAAAGGAAAGATATACCTATTTGAATGCAGAGTGCCAAAGAATAGCAAGGAGAGATAAGAAAGCCTTCCACAGTGATGAGTGCAAAGAAATAGAGGAAAATAATAGAATGGGAAAGACTAGAGATGTCTTCAAGAAAATTAGAGATACCAAGGGAACATTTCATGCAAAGATGGGCTCAATAAAGGACAGAAATGGTAGGGACCTAACAGAAGCAGAAGATATTAAGAAGAGATGGAAAGACTACATAGAAGAACTATACAAAAAAGATCTTTATGACCCAGATAATCATGATGGTGTGGTCACTCACCTAGAACCAGACATCCTGGAGTGCCAAGTCAAGTGGGCCTTGGGAAGCATCACTACAAACAAAGCTAGTTGAGGTGATGGAATTCCAGTTGAGCTATTTCAAATCCTGAAAGATGATGCTGTGAAAGTGCTGCACTCAATATGCCAGCAAATTTGGAAAACTCAGCAGTGGCCACAGGACTGGAAAAGGTCAGTTTTCATTCCAATCCCAAAGAAAGGCAATCCCAAAGAATGCTCAAAGTACTGCACAATTGCACTCATCTCACACGTTAGTAAAGTAATGCTCAAAATTCTCCAAGCCAGGCTTCAGCAATACATGAACCATGAAATTCCAGATGTTCAAGCTGGTTTTAGAAAAGGCAGAGGAACCAGAGATCAAATTGCCAACATCCTCTGGATCATCAAAAAAGCAAGAGAGTTCCAGAAAAACATCTATTTCTGCTTTATTGACTATACCAAAGCCTTTGACTGTGTGGATCACAATAAACTGTGGGAAATTCTGAAAGTGATGGGAATACCAGACCACCTGACCTGCCTCTTGAGAAACCTCTATGCAGCTCAGGAAGCAACAGTTAGAACTGGACATGGAACAACAGACTGGTTCCAAATAGGAAAATGAGTATGTCAAGACTGTATATTGTCACCCTGCTTATTTAACTTGCATGCAGAGTACATCATGAGAAACACTGGGCTGGAGGAAGCATAGGCTGAAATCAAAATTGCCAAGAGAAATATCAATAACCTCAGATATGCAGATGACACCACCCTTATGGCAGAGAGTGAAGAAGAACTAAAGAGCCTCTTGATGAAAGTGAAAGAAAAGAGTGAAAAAGTTGGCTTAAAGCTCAACATTCAGAAAACTAAGATCATGGCATCTGGTCCCATCACTTCATGGCAAATAGATGGGGAAACACTGGAAACAGTGTCAGACTTTATTTTGGGGGGCTCCAAAAATCACAGCAGATGGTGATTGCAGCCATGAAATTAAAAGGCACTTACTCCTTGGAAGCAAAGTTATGACCAACCTAGACAGCATATTAAAAAGCAGAGACATTACTTTGCCAACAAAGGTCTGTCTAGTCAAGCCTGTGGTTTTTCCAGTGGTCATGTATGGATGTGAGAGTTGGACTATCAAGAAAGCTGAGTGCCAAAGAATTGATGCTTTTGAACTGTGTTGTTGGAGAAGACTCTTGAGAATCCCTTGGACTGCAAGGAGATCCAACCAGTCCATCCTAAAGGAGATCAGTCCTGGGTGTTCATTGGAAGGACTGATGCTGAAGCTGAAACTCCAGTACTTTGGCCACCTCATGCGAAGAGTTGACTTATTGGAAAAGACCTTGATGCTGGGAGGGATTGGGGGCAGGAGGAGAAAGGGATGACAGAGGATGAGATGGCTGGATGGCATCACTGACTCAATGGACATGGGTTTGGGTGGACTCCAGGAGTTGGTGATGGACAGGGAGGCCTGGCGTGCTGTGGTTTGTGGGGTCGCAAAGAGTCGAACATGACTGAGCGACTGAACTGAAGAAGGCAGAGCCTAGAGCCCCAGAGAATCACTCGTAGAGAGGAGTACCAAACTCAGCAGAATTTCTCTAACTCACTGACAGTTACGTGCTTTTAAAGTAGAAACGTCTCCTACAGGTACCTTCTCCCTGTCTTTCCACTGTATGTTGGGTGTGTATAAGGAGATAACCTGTCTCTTTAATTCACAAGTCTTCAGAATTGAGAGAATTGTGTTCTAGGTGCTATACTCAAGAACCTTCAGGAAAGCTCCAGTCATGTCTATATCCGATTTAGGTAATGAGATCATAGAGTTCAAGCTTGACCCTGATGACTTAATAGAATGAGGATTTGGAGATCTTGAGAAGGTTTTGAAAGCATTTTGCTGCTTTCAAATGGACACGGAGGTCAGAGGAGGATGGTAAGAGCTCATCTTCCAGTATTCAAGTGCCCTGTGGTCCTCTTCTCACTGAGTCTGGGCTGACCCTGTGTAGCTTAAAGAATGTAGCTGAAGTGCTGCCACATGACTCCCGAGAGTCCATCATAAGAAGCCTTGTAGTTACTGCTTTGGTCTCTTGGAAGGCTCACTCTTGGAATGCTCTCTCCAAATCCAGCTGCCATGCTGTAAAAAGCCCAAACCACACGGAAAAGCCACATACAAGCACTCTGGTAGAAAGCCCCAGCTAAACTCACAGCTGACAGCCAGAATCAACTGCCAGCCATGTGAACATACTGTTTTCTATGTCAGGCTCAGTCAGGTCTTCAGAAAAATCCAGCACTTAACTACCATCTGAGAGTGACTGAACATGGTCAACCGGTGGACCTAGGAAAGAACAGACTGTTGCTTTTATGTCACTACAATTCATGGTGGTTTGTTACCAGCAATAGACAAATGGAATACTACCAAACACTTTTCCAATGTATTTGTAGGCAATTTATATACTCTTGCCAGTGAAGTATGACAATATCACATTCTGGCAAGGATATGAATCAACTAGGATTCTTATATTTTGCTGACAAGAGATTCTGAAGGATTGTATAATACTAGTTGCTTTTCTTAATATGACAGGTTTATTTATATACTCACATATCCTGGAATCCACCCATTGAAGTGCACAATTCAATGGTTTATATTAATAGTATATTCACAAAGTTGTGCAAGCATGTCACAATCAATTTTGGAGCATTTTATCATCTCAAAAAAAGAAATCCCCTACATATTAGTAGTCACTCCCCACTTCCCTTCAGCTTCCGTTGAAGGCAACCACTAACCTACATTTGTTTCTATAAATTTGAATATTCTCGGCATTTTATATAAATGGAATTGTAAGATTTGGCCATTTGCAAATGGTTTCTTTCACTTAATATAACATTTTCAATGTTTACTCACAGTGAAGCCTGTATCAGTATTTAATTTCTTTTCATTGCTGAATAATATTCCACTTTATAGTGTAATAGATGGAATAATAGCCCCCCAAAGATGTCCATATCCTAATCCTCAGAGCCTATGGATATATTACCTTATGTAGCACAAGAGACTGAAGAGATGATTAAGTTATGGATCTTGAAATGAGGAAATTATTCTGAAGTATCTGAGTACACCTATAGAAATAAGAGGGGGGTCAAAGTTAAAGAGAAAATGATGTGACAATAGAAACAGAGGGGAAAAATGTTTCAGATACAGGGCCATGAGCTAAGTCTAGAGAAGCTGAAAAGGCAAGGAAATGGAATTTCTCCCCACAACCCTCAAAAGAAACACAACTCTGCATTTGAGTGGTTTTCACTTTTGGCTATTGTCAATAATGCTGCTGTGAACATTTGTTTACAAACTTGCATTTGGACACGTGTTTTCATTTTGGGGTATATAGTTGGGAGTGGGATTGTTGTATTATATAATAACTGTATGTTTACCATTTTAAAAAACTGCCAAACTATTTTCCAAAGCAATTTACCATTTTTTATTCCCACCAGCAGTGTCTGAGGATTCCATGCTCTCCAGAAGTTGTCATCATTTATTATTGTCTTATTTATTATAGCCATCCTGGTGGTGTGAAGCCATCCTTCACTGTGCTTTTGATTTGTATTTCACTGATGGTTAATAATGTTGAGCAACTTTTCATGTGGTTATCATTCATTTGTATACCTTTCGTGAAATGTCTATTCAGATTTTTTAATTTGTTATGACAAAAAATTAGAAATGAAGATTCTATAGTAAGAATTGATTAAATACATCATTATACAACAGAATACTGAGTCTCTAATAAACACTGCAATTTTCATATTTATAGTGTGTTATATGTACTGTATATTGTTCATATTTATAGTGATATATTTATAGTTTGGTCAAACAGATTGCCAAAAAAAGAATGGTAACATTTTTGTAAACATACATATATTACAAATATCAATAGGAAAAAGTCTCATGGGGTACATCAACTTTTAGCTGTCACCTTTGGGTGATAAAATAATGAGATAATTTTATTTTTTAACATTTTATAATTTCTCTGATAAAAACATATTACTTATATTTAGGAAACAAAAGAGTTGTTTTTCTTTCAGGCATATTCTATGTTTTTAAACATGTAGGATTCATTGTAAAATTAAAAATAGATTCTTCCTATGTTGGCTTTCTTTGAAAATATGAAATGGACTTGCAGATTTCTCTAAGTAATTTAAAAAATGCCCTCTCTATATAACTGGGCTCCTGAATTCTTCATATTTTCAAGACAGTGTGGTTGCAACAAAGATAAAACTGAAATCTAAACTCAGTGCACAAAGAAATTCTGGTCTCATCAGAATATATCCCATCATTCCAGAGAGAAAACAACAAAAATCATCAGAATTACAAGTTGTTCTACCATCTAGATTTTCTTCAATATATATCTACCCAGTCTACTGCCAAATGTAAAAGACAACTTGAAAACTCTGCTTTGTTGTCATTACAATAAGGAGAACTTTGTACTGCTCTGGTGATGTTCCAGGTATACTTGAGAAGAACATGTATCCTGCTGTTATTGGGTAAAGTGCTGTATAGGTGTGCATTTAATTAAGTTGGTTTATAGTATTGTTTGAACATTCTCTGATGTCACTCCTCAGAGGGTGCATGCTTAGGCATGGTGGACTCTGGAATGACAGTGGTTTTGGAAGGGCTCTTTTTGACTGTCTCTTTTCTTGATCTTTCTGTTAAGCTCTTTGCCTCTGTTGGCGTCACACCCAACTATTAGACTTCAGGACTGATTGCTCGTTTGTTTTCAACAGTGCCTCAGTATATGAATTGATCCACAGTCTAATCCAGTTAAATTTGGGCCACTTGTGCATGTGACCAGGTTATCCAGGAGACTTTTTTAAACCTCTTGCTCTGGTTTTCTCTAGGTGAACAAGTTAGCCTACAATTTATTTTATTGCTTTTGTGGAGCTACTAGCTTCCTCTTAGTTTCTTGCCACAAAAATCTCTATTGGTTTCTAGAGCAATTTTATCCTTGATTTCCCCTTCATTCTTTCCTAAATAGAGTCAGTTTCTTCAGGGAGAGCTTCATAGCTCTTTGTCCTCATGTCTAGGCTCATGCTCTGGTCAAAAATAATATCTGAACCATTTAATCTGGAGTTGGGTGTGAGGACACTCCAAGGACATTTCTCTTGGAGTGACACACAGTTTGTGTGGGTGTGTGTTTGCGAGCAGGGCCCTTGGTAAGTAATGAAAGTCCCCTGGTCTGCTTGGCTTTCTTCTCCTAATGTGGAACCTCTGACCTGGGAGCAAACTGGGCCATAGGCAACCAGGGCCCCAGTGCTTTTAGCCGGACACACCAGCAGCAGTGTCTCCACACCCTGAGTGGGAACTGAATGGAGGAAGGAAGCCCTAAACCTCTTGGCTACAGTCATCTGGAATTTAGCCTCTGCAAAACAGAGTTGGGGAGAATGAGAAATGTGGCTTGCTCATCCCAAGGAAGTATTGGGGAAGTAACCTAGAGATTTCATTTTTTTCAAATTCTTGCCTGGAAGCCAGGGGAGAGGAAATCCCATCCTCTTGGCCATATGTCCTTGGAATAGAGCCTTGATGCTGAGCTGGAAGGGGTAGTGGTAGTAGGCAGCAGATTGTTGCTCAAGTGTGATAGAGTCTCACTGTTCTTATGAAGATTCAGTGCATTTTTCTTGAATAACTGTTCATTTGTTATATGCTTTTAGGGCAATTTCTAGAGATTTTAAATGTTTATTTATTTTGAAAAATAATTGCCACCATTCATGGTGGTTTTTTCAGGGAGTGGATCCACAAAACCCTTCATACTGACATTCTGGAAGTGAATCTCACCTTTGGTATTAATTTTAATTTTCTTTTCCTCAACAACTAATAATGTTGAATGCTTTTTCAAAGGCTTATTCAGGTCTTTTGCTCACTTTTT